>NC_141617.1:42416638-42509551 GCF_047967505.1 Dipteris shenzhenensis
GAGAGAAAAACACCAATTTGAGGCTGAAAGTGCCACCTCAAACCTGCAGTGGACTCTGAAAAACCGGAAGCCACTCCACTCCCTGACAAAAATAGTCTGTTTGGAAGAAGCCACTCAGGAAGACCCTTGCATGCTCACCCAAATGGCCATCAAAGTATATACACTATCTATCCAAATACTAGCCAATGTGTGTGAAGGGTGGATCTGCTGGGAGCCATCCAAAGCCTTTATGCATTTCGAACTCCAAATATGCCACGCTAAAACGCTTGTCAGAATCTCCCAAAAAGTATCAACCGAGGCATGTGCAAGCCTTTAAGAAAAGTGAGGAATATCATCCAGAGAGCATGACTTAACTAAATGTCGTCAAACCAAAAGAGCCTAAGAAGAGTCATGCCTCTCATTAAAAATTGAGTCCTAAAAAGAGAGGTCCGAGCCACCAATTTCCAGGTCATGAAGAAGGGGGAGGGAACAAAATTGCTCAAAAGAGTAGTAGCAGTCTCCTTCTAGATAAACCTTACCACTGTTTGAGAAAGGACTATGATGAAAGTCTTGGTATTTTTCTCACTATGATGGTCAGGCAATAAAAACCATATGGTTGGATGGGTGAGCTTGTCTCCAGGGATTTCATCACAGGATTGCCTTCTTCTCAGAGGGGATGAGACTGCATCTATGTTGTGGTGGATAGAATGAAAAAACAGGCCCACTTCATACCCTCTCGATTGCCAACTATCTTAGCTCTATATACATGCTGCTCTACCCAATGTCTCTCTTTCTCAAGAGTCCACACCAATGCCTCCATCTAGAGCCATTGTCCTATCCATGTCTGTAAGACAAGAAGGCCGACTCATCAACTCGCAGTCCATGGCCTAATCTATATAGCCAAAACCACTCTCCCAAATCTCCCGAATAAGGGGCCGGCCCTTCTCGAGCCAAAGGCACCACCGGGGGGGTAGGCTCTTATCCATATCTGAGTCTCCTTGGTCAGTGGTTTGAGCAACCCTCCCGGTCCCACTCTGAAGGAACTAGCTCGATCACTGCCCCCCCTAATCATAATCCTCAGGGGTACTGCTATCCTGGAAAATTGACCCAACTACCTACTATCCGCCCATGTTTGAAGTGCTTTCCTCCACAACTTAGAAATGGATGAATCTATGTCTCTCATCCACTGCCCTGCTCCTTAGAGATGAGAGATGGCTCCCAACTCTGCAGGGAGCCTACTCCACATCCTAAAAAGAGTTTTGGCTGGGACACTGTCCTACTATGCCCAGCCTATGTGAGTCCCTTGTCTGAGCATGAGAGACCATCATGATCCTAGATCTCTAGGTGCCAAATAAGGGTCTGATGCTTAAAATCCTCCCTACTGAGGATGAGCCCAAATGCGTCCTCCTGCCAGTCTCTACAGAGGACTGACGCTCGAACTCTTGCTTGTTGCAGAGGATGAGCCCAAACGAGTCTTCTTGTTAGTCTCCGCCAAACCCTGTACAAGCTTTGCATCAATGGGGAGCCCTTCCCCATGAGAGGGGCCTTAGAGAAAATCCATCGATGACAAAACTACCAACTTCCACCTCAGGTGGGGTATTCGTGAGAAACCCCCATTGAAGGAGGAGCCGCTAAGGTTCTACGCTTGGGTTGAGACCTCGCATAACTCGCTTGCCAAGGAGGGATCTACTATGCATCACAAAGTCAATTATGCCCACGCCTCCGCGTGCCTGTGGCATAATCACTACCTGCCATGCAACTTTGGCTTTGATATTCCTCGTGCCATCCGATTCAGCCCATAAGAAGTTTTGCACCAAGCGCCTGAGCTGCACTCTCTATGAAAGCACCAATAGGAGGCTATGTACTAGGCCATGGCGAGAAAGACCTGGCTGGTCACTAGAGCTCTACTTGCTGGAGAGAGCTTGGCAGAGCTCCAATATAGAAGCTTGCACTGAACACTCTCTAGAATCGGGCCGATTTGCTGCTCTACTGAAATATCAATACCACTTGGCATCCAAAGGTTCACCCCCACGAAATCCACCAAAAGCCAAAGGCAGCCCCCTAGTCTCACACCTCATAAACCTCCTCCGTCTCTGCAAAGAAAGAAATAGATTGGTCCATTTAATCCGAGCCCCAGAGGCCTCACAATATATAGCTAGGGTCCCCTGACCGGTCTCAAGGCTCATTTTGTTGATCCCTCCACATATAATACGAGGCCATGTCATCTGTGAACTCTGAATCCAATAGCTCCTCCTGCCAAATTGGAAGCCTCATCTCGATCATAGCAGGCTTGCAGCCTGAGAGCACAAGCAATAGCCCGATGCCATAGCGATGAAAAGGAATTGGAAAGGGGCAAGGGGGAAACCCTGTTGTACCGAACGAGAGAGAGAAAAGGCCTCACTCGTGTGACTGCTGATAAGCACCTGACTAGAATTCCCTGCATAAAGAACTGGGACCCCTTTGATCCATTTGTATGAGAAGCCCAATCTGTGCATAGTTCTCTCCAAGGACCACTCAACACTATTGTATGCCTTCTCTAAATATAAGATAAGATAACTAGAGGCTGCAACTCCTCCCTATCGTATGCCTTCTCAAAATCTAAGAGAAGGATAACTAGAGGCTCTGCAACTCCTCCCAATCTCAATCAATGCCTCCTGAAAGGTAAATATGTTCCTCTCAAGCTGTCCATCCAATCTCCCCCGTGAGAAGGTGTATAAGACTGAATGCTGCGTAGGAAAAAATCTTTCCAAGGCTCATGTCCACACATCAATCCTCTCACTACAAATTTGCACAACAAGGTCATACACTCCAAATTCGGATTGACAATATTGAGACCTCCTTCCCCTGTGGGGAGAATGAGGGTCTCCCAAGCCACCATAGCTACAACATCTGAGGTTCCATCTAACCCACTCCAAAGAAAGTTCCTGACAGGTCTCATGAGCTGAGATATACAACCTCTAGATTTGCACCAACAAGAGAAGACGAACCAGGCAGTAGCCAATAATACTTGGTTCACAACCACTACTATGGATGCATGGTCAAGTCTGGCAGAACTCCAAAAAAAGAGTTTCCTCCTAATGCTCTCCAACACGGGAGCAAACTGCTGTGCTGGAGAGATGCCCCACCCCAACCTGGCATCCTAAGTACCTGATGGAAACACCCTTCTGAATCCAAGTGAATCCTATGTCAATCCCCCAATATAGTGTCCTCATCACTAATCCAAAAGCCATTGGATTTGTTTCAATTAATATGGGCCCCTACTGCACTGCAAAACAAATCCAAGGCTGTCCTGAACGAGGCGAGTGTCTGCGGAATGGCATCCAAAAAAACAGCCGTATCATTTGCCAACTCACTATCCAAAAGCTCATCCTCCTGCCTCAATGGAATACTCAGCCATATAATATCAGCTTGAGCTCTAAGGTAATAGCTCTAGCTTCAGCCACAAATAAAAAGAGAAAGGGGACTGACGGACCAATTTGGTAATCTGAAATCTGCCTCCCCTAACTCCACCAATGAGAACCTAGCTATGGGCTGATCCATAGAGAGCTGACACTTGATCCATGCATCTGTATCCAAAGCGAGCGAGGGTACCCTCTAGAAAACCCTAGTCTACTCTGTCATAAGCTTTCTCAAAGTCCAGAAGTACAATGGCAAGCCTGTGGCCATTATGCATGGCCCATCAGAAGCCTCCAAAAATGAGAAAATGTTATCGAAGATGCTCCTGCCATGCACAAACCCCGTCTACGTATCATGTATAAGATCTGGAAGAAAGGGCTGCAGACGTAGGCTGATTGCTTTTGCTAGGATTTTGTACAAAGTGCCCAACAAAGTGATCGGTCTCCATTGAGGCACAAAATTCCTGCAACCCCCTTTTGGGATAAGATGAATGAGTCCCTCAGTAAGTGAGTCTAGCATCTCACCCAAATTCCGAACGCCCTGCAGGGCTCAGGTAATGTGATCCCCAATTTGATCCCAAAATGAAATAAAGAAAGAGGGTGTAAGCCCATTTGAACCAAGGCACTTGCCCTTGTGAAGGGCAAAGAGAGCAGTTCTGAACTCTATGTTGGTGAATGGTGCATTAAGTGAGACTATCATATCTTCAGTCACCAACATAGATAAGTGCTGCCAAATAACAACTCGAGCATCATCTCTAGCCTGAGTGTTTGGATCTACTGCAAGAAGGGAGGCATACAAATTTGTGGATACCTGCAAGATGGTATCTGGATGTGTCTGTAAAACTCCATCTGAGTCAACAAGCTATGAAGCGATCTGCCTACTATGTCTAGGGCCAAGAGTAGAGAAAAACTGCTTGTTGACCCTACCCCTCGTCTGAGTCCAAAATGACTCCCTGGCATAAAAGGCATACTCTCCTCTCTAATCTAACAATGATTGCTGCTGAGCCCTTGTTGTAGCAAGGCGCTCCTGAATCCAAGCATCTGTAGGCCTCTTCCGCTCTTCCCTTTGAAGAGCAGCCAACTGCTGGCAAATACCTATCTCTCGCCTAAGGATCTCACCTCTTTTGAATCGAGCAATTGAGTGATAAAAGTTGCTAATGTCTGAGAGGGCTGCTGCTATATGTGATGGGGAAAACAGCCCATCATGCATGTGAGATACCCAAGTCTGCAACATTGTCTTTGTGAGGCCCTCCTCTACGTAGAATGCATCTGGAATCCTAATATTGGCAGAGCGACTCCTCACATGAGCATCTAAAACAAACAGAACAACTAGAAAGTGATATGAAGTGGACACCCCAGGTGTAATGCATACTGTCCCACCTGTGTCCAGAGCCCAATCATCCACATAAAATCTATCAATCCATGCATGGATAGGAATCTACAACCTCCTATTAGACCAAGAAAATAGGAGTGATTGCGGTTGAGTGTGGAAAGCATCATCATGGCAAGCATCTCTACCACTATCCTGAAAAAGGAAGGCATCCCAAGCTGCTCTCTCTAGGGAATGTAAACCACCTTCCCTACTACCTCTTTTGTTTGTGGACATTTCAACCATGTTAAAATCACCCCCAATGATCCAAGACTTTGCAATGCATGACCAAGAAAGCAGCTCCTTCCATAAAAGGACACGATCCCCTCTTGAATTGGGGGCATAGAGGTTTAAGAAACCAACCTTATGCCCACCAAAAAAAAAATGATCAACTGAGCTCTAGAGGGAACTATGATCCCATGTCCAATGACCAAGAGAAGCATCAAAGAAGAAACAAAAATACAAGTGTCTCCCCTGGTGCCCAAGGCGGGTGACCAAAAAGTATTATGTGAGAGAAGCTTACCCGACTTGGAACAATCCCTGACATCCAGTTTGTGTTCCTGAATCATGAGAATATCAATGGGGCCCCCAGTAACACCTAGATGAAGTTGGTTACGAATCATCTACCTGCGGCGGCCGTAAGGTACACCCCCGAGGCCCTAAACATTCCAACTGACAATCCTCATTGGTTCAAGAGGAAGAGGTCAGATGAAAAACCCTACCCGACCTGGTAGCAGAGATATCCCCATTCTGGGAAAGAATCCTCCTATCAAGAGGAGCAAAGTCAATTGAGGAAAGCACTCCCACACCTGTAGAAGGGGAAGATCTATCCATGATGATCTGAACAAGGTTCTCCCCAAGGATAGAGGGTACAAACTCCTCCTCTAACTCTAACTTTGCCATGTCTGCCATAGCTGCAAAAGAATTCTTGAATGAGGCAATTGGCGCAGGTGTACGGAGGATCCCTGTGGATGATGGAGTAGAAGGAAGTGGGAAAGGGGGCTCCTAACGGGCCTCGGCCAAATAAATGTCACTAGAATGGATTATGGCCCGGGTTTCGGCAATGAGTTGCTCCAAAGATGGAAGCTCCTTCACAGGAGCATCTGAGGGGATAGGAGCAACATCTTCCGCACAAGGAACTAGGACATGAATATCTCTTGCCTGTAAGGGAGGGTCCATGGTGCCGTGAGAAGCCTCTTGAGGAGGAACTAGCTCCGCAACTCTGATTGGCACCCAACGGAGGACGACAAGAACAGGACATGCCAATGGTCCTGTTCGCATCGTAGAAGAAGGTCCATCTTAGATCTCCCTCTTCCCCTCTCATGGCCTCCATTCTGAAAGCTTGGGACAACTTCAGAGACACTCTTCGGAGAGTTACACCCTCATCTCGCGAAGAAATAGACAGGCAACCAGTTATGCGGAATGAATCCATATTGGATAAGCATGGCAGATCACTAGGAGTGTCACATTATATGCAGTGGTCTAGATGGGAGAGGGGACCTGCTTCCACTGTAGGTGCCTGGAAGACTTTTAGACAACTTTTAGAGGATTAGAGACTCTTATCAGTTGGCCACCTCAGAGGGAGTGCAGTCAAGATGCATCAGATAGAGGCAGCCATACCAGTAGAGTGGATAGATACAGATGACTTGCCGATCACAGAGTCCACTTGGTTGGAATCTTTCACAGGGATGGGTGTTCTCATTGCCTTGCGGGATGCACATGAGGAGACCCTTGTATTTGTTCAGTCGAGAGCAGAACCCTTGTATTTGTTCAGTCGAGAGGCAGACTTCTCAGATCTTCAGATGATATTCTTTTGGAGGTTACCTTCCAGCCTATTAGGATTGCAAGTTACATGGAGTAAGGCACGGAATCACAGTGGTATCTTGATCCAAACCCTGTTCTCCTGGCACATGGGTCTTGGAGACTCTGGTTATACGCGGTGGTTCTCCCATCAGGTTCTTGTAGTGGGACCCGGGGGAGTGGGAATGGATTGATGAAGGGCACCAAGAGAAGAGCATCCCCTTCTTTCGTTACACTGTCAGAAATGCCAGGAGATTTCAGCTTAGCAGTAGAGGTGGAGGCCCTCCAGAGCTCATCATTGGGATAATTTTCATATTTATGCAGAGGTGCAGAAAAACTTTTGGAGACTCTGGAAATCCCTCAGAAATAGAAAGATTAGTCTCTTCTTTTGGCTTTCTATTCATGGAGGGATTGCAGTGAACCTGTGCAGATTCAGGTTCGGGGTTGACCCTACCTGTCCTCGATGCCATGCAGCAGTTGAGTCAGTTCAGCATTGCCTTTGTGATTGTAGATAGGCGAGGACGATCTAAAAGGGTGTTGCCAGGATCCTTTGCATATTTCATAAAACACCCTTCTTCATGACTTGGGGATTAACTACATGGTTATCTCTTACTGGCCCTCAGGTGTGTTGCAAGGGACATGACTCAGACTCATCCTTCATTATACGACGACACTCTGTGGAGTCATGCTCTCTCCAGGATGTTCCTTTCACTCCTTTCAGAGCAGCTCATGCCTTGGTAGACATAGCTTGGGAGATTCTAGCTAGCACTACAGCTTGGTATATTTGGAGGGCCAGATTTACGGAGGCGATGGAGGGTTCACAGGTAGCTAAGATCTTGTATGCAGTATCCAAAAGGGTGATTGGTCTCCACTGACCTATCCCCTCCCTTTGGGATCAAGCAAATCCATCAGCCCCGACTCAAGGACTGAGGAAGTGAACCTGAGTCAAAGACCTAATGACAAACCACCAGCAACAGTGGGGTGAGAATAAGATCCCAAAAGCACTGGAAGAAGGCTGAGGTCAAGCCGTCCTCCCCATGGAATTTTTGAGGTGGGAGGGCCTTGAGGGCCTCCCAGAGCACCTCAAAGTAGTGAGGATCGTTTGGAAAGGGATCACTAGATTATTGTGCATATGTGGGCGTTCTCCTTTCTTCATGACCTGGGGACCTAAAGCTTGGCTCTCTTTCTGCGAACCTCATGTGTTCCATGAGAGACATGACTCCTCTTTGGCTAAGGGCCTTAGATAGGATCTTGGAAATAGAACCAAGCAATGATGGGACTCCACTTTGAAATATCAAGTCTGTTTCCACTACCCTTAGAAATAAGGTGAATCAGCCCCTCTCAAATTCTATTTGGCACATCCCCGGTGCCTGTCTGAGGGGGGGGGGTTTCCTAACACTTCCGGAAGTATTACCGGAGGCCTAGGGCCACTGGTGCGAGAAGCGAGTAAGACGTGCCATAAGTGTCACTGATGGTACGTAGGCGAGTGCTTGTCGATGGTGTCAACTATGTGCAAGCGGTAGATGGTGTCAACTATGTGCAAGCGGTACAAGTGCTGAAGTGATGTGAGCAAGAAGAAGACCAAAGCGGAACAACATCATGAAAGCCATCCCTCGACATGAACAGCAAGGAACTTCAACCACATGACACAGGTCCGTTGTACCAGGTGAAGGGAGAGGAGGGGAGGAAAACACAACGAAAAGAGATTTTACAGTAGCGAGCAGAGATGGGAAGTAGCATAACTCATTAGAAAGCAAGATGACTGATAGTAGTACATGCACACAGGGTGACTATAATGAGAAAAGATATCCATACACTTATAAGGGTCAGGTGGAGATATGACAAGATCCTTAATGTACACTCCTCGAAGATACACACGAGGCGAGCTCTTGACTCTAGCCTCTCACTCCTTCACTCCCACCTCTCGTCCCTGCCAGAATGTCCCTCTCCTTTCCCTTTTCCCCCTCTTCACCTTCTCCTCCTCTGCTCCACCCCCCGCTACCAATCTCCACACCTTCTTCCTATTGGTTGCCTTCTTGCACCCTTAGCCATCCTCAGCCATTCCACCGTTTGTGGGCCGCTCTGTCCTTGATGGCTTCCGCAACACTCCAGCCTGTCCTGGGTCAGTGAATCCCGTGCTCCATGTGTTCTCCTGCGCTCCTGACACTAGTTGGTTGAGAGGGTTGGTGCACCACCTATGCCTCTTAACTGTTGGACTGCTTCCCATGTGCACCAACAGGTGTATCCCGCGTACCATTGCGCCAATACTTCCCTCTGATTGACTTTGACCATGGTGAGTCGAGGTTGAGGTTTGGCACTCTTCAGTCATGTATTGCTTCCGTCATGTCCATGTCAAGTCCATGTCATGTCCAAGTCATGTCCATGTCAAGTCATGTCATGTCCAAGTCATGTCCATGTCAAGTCCAAGATGTGAACACATGTGAACACGCTGCGACTAGGTATGACCAAGGTCTAACAACTTGGCATGTTGCTGAGGTGACCATGACGTGACCCAAGTGTGACTCTTGGTGGGTCGCCATAAACTTTGAGTACAACAGATCCGCCGCCACTATCATTCACCGTCCCGGTGAATGACCTAGGATCTTGTGAGAGAAAGTTAAGTGTAAATTACAAATAAGAAAGTGACCTTGGGGTTGACATCCCAAAACTGAAAAGAAAGGGCTCATGGCCTTACAACTGTAAAACTGAAAAAAAAAAACTGGCTCATGGCCATACAACTCCAAACTCCTTATTTACATGAGAATCCAAATGTACAGAGTTCGCAAAAAGATATGCCGAACTAAAAGATCCAGGAGCTACTACTTGCTGGATGAAAGTCAGGGAGGGGGAGGGGGTGGGTGTGGTGGGTGTGCCGAGGTTCCGGGGCTGGTCCTTGCCTCTTCCTCGACTGTGTCCATGAGGTTGCGGATGTCCTCCTATTTGGATTTATACCTGTGGTAGCCAGACCTGTAATGTTCACATCAAGATTTGAGAGCAGCATTTTCATCTTGCAGCCCATGGAAGTTGTCCTGCAACTTGGAATGTGAGACTTGGAGATGGTCTTTTGCCTCGCGAATCTGCTTCATTTGACTCCGCACCACCTCCACCTGTTGATCCACAGTATGCTTATCGGCAGCCAGTGAGGTGTATCTGTCCTGTAGGGCGGCAAGCTCCCGCTGAATTTGAGCCTGTTGGGCTGAATGGTGGTCCTCCAAAACTTTCTTGGTGGCTGTCCACTCTGCCTCCTTTGCTACAAGACTTTGCTGAAACTCGTCGTGCTGAGTTTTCCACCCAGCTTCCCTTGCCTGTAGAATTGCTCCCCACTCCGCTTTTTTCATTTGCAATGTTGTATCCCATTCTTTATGCATGCTGGCTACCTGCTTCTCATGTTCCAAGCGGAGGTGTTGCTTCTGTGACAGAAGCTTGCAAACCTGACCCGTAGTATTAAAGAGGGAGGCACCCATCTGAATGAAGCTGTCATCCATAATGCGTTGAGCCATATGAAGGGACCTTTTAACCCATGCATACCTGTCCCGATAGGTCATTCGGTCAGCCATGTCAATAAGTTCGCCATATTCCTCGAAGGCCGCTTTCATCCCCTCTTGCTCTGGGTCCTCGAGAGCTGCCACTGGAGCCAGTGTGTCGATGTCTAGGTAACAGCTTGGAGCTTGGGATACCTTCTTGTTGGAAGCGATTGTCTCTTGCAAGGGAAGTGTGAAAATTTGGTCCAAGTCCTCCTCCTCCATGCAAACAGGAGACCGCTTCCGCTTTAATGCATACAGCAACCGTTTGTGTTCCTGGCTCTGTTCCTCTATCTGGGCCTCATGGGTGAATAGATCTCCCAAGGAGGTTGCGAAGTAGGTATCCAACATATCATTTTGAGGAAGTGGAGGACAATCCGCTGGAAAAGGTATCTTACCCCTAGCAAAAATAACCTCGCCAGGTCGAGTTTCCAGTAAGTCCTGTCCAGCAGCTTCCATACTTGGTTCAGGGGCTAGTCGTCGAGACACCGGGGGTGGGGTCTTCGCATCACCAGTGGCTCCCAAAGTAAGATTCAAGTTCAATAACCTGTGTCGTTCTGATGCCTCTCCATCAAGAGATTCCAAGGCAGAGGTGCCTGCTGCCGTACCTTCTGTCGAGGGATCCCCCTGAGTTGGGGGGTTAATGTGCATATCTTTGCACCCTACTGACCCTGATGAGATGATCGGAGGGGAAATGGTCATGACTGCGGGTGAGGTAAGTGGTAATGTCCTGCCATGGTGGGTGAGACCTGAGGAGGGCAGGGGAGTGACCGGAAGAACATCATCAGGGAAATCACAATCTGCCTCGAAGGGGATGGATGGAGAGGCGACTCCTGCATGAGCAACTGATGGCAAAGCTCCAGAGGCTGGCCCAAGAGGGAATGGCTCAGAAACCTGTGCTACAGATGTGGGTGGAGCAAGAGTGGGAATGGAGACTGGAGATGCAGATGTGGAGGGAGCAAGAGTGGGAATGGGGACTGGAGATGCAGATGTGGGGGGAGCAAGAGTGGGAATGGGGACTGGAGAGGAAGATGTGGGGGGAGCAAGAGTGGGAATGGGGACTGGAGAGGAAGAGAGGACAGAGACTGGTGCAGCAGAGGCCGAGGATGCTGGGGCCGCACGAAGGGCCAGTGGAGATGATCTCAAGTGGGGGATCATAGGAGCGGAGGGTGGGCGGTGAGGAGAGGATAAGTATGTGAAGGTGGAGGAAAAAGTGCAGGCGTTGCGGCCCGCCACTGGTGCAAGAGGTAGGTGAGGTGAGGTCCACAAGTACAGGTGTGTGTGCTTCGGCGTGTGCGATTTCGAACAGTGGCCCGGAATGTTGAATAAAAGAGGGATGCAAAATCATACTGAGTGATGGTGAAGAGAGCATTAAGAGCAGGACGGATACCTTTCGTGATGTAGTAATGCCCGGGTGCTGAATAGAAGCGAGTGAAGAAGTAGCGTGTGATCACTGCTTCTCTGCTTCCACCTTCCAAAACCTTTTTGCAATCATATCCCCTCCTGTTGGGTTTGCACTGTGAAAGGAATGACAGGAGATGTGGTGAATCGTCGGAAGGAGGCTGAATAGGGAGAGCAGGGAGCCCCATGTACTGTGAGACCAAATTGGGTGTGAGAAGCTGCCTGGAGCCCATGAACTCAAAAGTGTCTGTGACATAGCCATAAGATCTGATGAATCCTGTACACAGTTCCACATCCACCGGAGGGAAGATGACCTTGTCGAACTCAGTTAGACTGAGGGTCTGGATCTCGGAAGATGACAATACGGAGGATAGTTTGAGGTTCGGATCAAGAAGAGGTTTAAACATAACCCGAACGTGGGAGAGGGGAGGGGTGGTTACCGAAGGGCTCTGTATCTCCGTTGGCCCACCTGACCCTTCTGAATGTGGTCTCCGTGCAGAGGGGCTGTAATCTGAGCCCCCATGGTCAGAAGAGGAGGCACTGGAGCTCTGAGAGTGGAAAAGAACCCCCCGCTGCTGTCTTGATTGCGGTGGCTCTCCATCCGAGATGATAGTGATCTCCGGACCAAGATGGGAATGTATCACTGATGAAGTCGGTCCTGCTAATGAAGTCGGCCCTACCGATGAAGTTGGCCTTGCTGATGAAAGTAGCTCTGCTGATGAAGTCGGCCTAGCTGATGTAGTCGGCCCTGCTGAGGCTGTAGGCTTGGGTGAGGTCATGTGCACTGCCTGCGACGTCATGGCGGTATAGAAAGGAATGAAGAGCTTATCTTTGGGCAACCGTGGCTTATACTTAGACTTCTTCTCGAGCATGAAGAAGAACAAGAGGTAAAGTGGAAGCGGATGACTAAGCAAGAAGGTGAGTGATGACAAGGCAAGAAAGGAAGCAGGAAGGGAAGGGGAGCTGGTGACGAGGTAGGGGAGCTGTTGTCGAGGGCTTGAAGCAGGAAGGTAAGGGGAGCTGGTGACGAGGTAGGGGGGCTATTGTCGAGGCGTTGGCAAGCCCGCTGAGATAGAATGAGATAGTGGGGTAGGTGGTGACAAGAGGGGGAGCTGATGGTGATGAGAAGGGAAGCTGATGGAGAAGCACGGAGGCTAGAAAGGAAGCAGGAAAGGAAGGGGCGTTAATGACGAGGCAAGAAGGAAGTTGGCCAGATGATAACGAGAAGGGGAGTCGATGACGAGGTCCAGAGAGGAAGCTGGCGAGGTGCTAGTGAGGAGGGGAGCTGGCCAGGTGATAACGAGAAGGGGAGTCGATGACGAGGTCCAGAGAGGAAGCTGGCGAGGTGCTAGTGAGGAGGGGAGCTGGCCCGGTGATAACGAGAAGGGGAGAAGGGGAGTCGATGATGAGGTCCAGAGAGGAAGCTGGCGAGGTGCTAGTGAGGAGGGGAGCTGGCCAGGTGATAACAAGAAGGGGGAAGGAGAATTGCGATGGAGGGAGGGCTGCAAGAGAAGGCTGCAGGAGAATTGCGATGGAGGGAGGCTGCAGGAGAAGGAGGGAGGCTGCAGGAGAAGGCGCTGGAGGGGAGGCTGCAGGCTGCAGCAGGAGGATTGCGATGAAGGGAGAGTCTGCAGGAGAAGGCTGTAGGAGATATGCGATGGAGGGAGGCTGCAGGAGAAGGCGCTGGAGGGGAGGCTGCAAGGCTGCTGTAGGAGGGCGATGGAGGGAGAGCTGTAGGATGGCGATGGAGGGAGAGTTGCAGGAGAAGGCTGCAGGAGAACTGCGATGGAGGGAGGCTGCAGGAGAAGGCGCTGGAGGGGAGGCTGCAGGGCTGTTGTAGGATGGCGATGGAGGGAGAGCTGTAAGGTGGCGATGGAGGGAGAGCTGTAGGGTGGTGATGGAGGGAGAGCCTGCAGGAGAAGGCTGTAGGAGAATTGCGATGGAGGGAGGCTGCAGGAGAAGGAGGGAGGCTGCAGGAGAAGGCGTTGGAGGGGAGGCTGCAGGCTGCAGCAGGAGGGTTGCGATGAAAGTCTGCAGGAGAAGGCTGTAGGAGAAATGCGATGGAGGGAGAAGGAGGGAGGCTGCAGGAGAAAGCGCTGGAGGGGAGGCTGCAGGAGAAGGCGTTGGAGGGGAGGCTGCAGGCTGCAGCAGGAGGGTTGCGATGAAAGTCTGCAGGAGAAGGCTGTAGGAGATATGCGATGGAGGGAGAAGGAGGGAGGCTGCAGGAGAAAGCGTTGGAGGGGAGGCTGCAGGCTGCAGCAGGAGGGTTGCGATGAAAGTCTGCAGGAGAAGGCTGTAGGAGATATGCGATGGAGGGAGAAGGAGGGAGGCTGCAGGAGAAGGCGCTGGAGGGAGGCTGCAGGAGAAGGAGGGAGGCTGCAGGAGAAGGCGTTGGAGGGGAGGCTGCGTATGGTTTCGTTGTTTGGAGGGGGGACAGCCATAAATACATAACCAAGAGATCCAAATTTAGAAAAGTAAGCCAAAAATAGCATGAGTGGGCTCCAAGATGCGGTGGAGGAGGTGGATGAGCTGATCCTAAGGATCCACGCTGAGTTTAGCCAGATGCTAAATATAGTAGTGGTTGGAATTGGGAGAGTTTAGCCAGATGCTAAATATAGCACTGGTTGGAATTGGGAGATAAAGGATAGACGCTGAATTTGGTGGCTAAATATAGCCTTGGTGGGAGGGGGTAGGTGAGAGAAAAAGCGGTGTGGGCAAGAGGAAATATTTGAATGAACACGGTGGGAAAATTGGAGTTTGAATTTTACTCTCTCTTGTATAGGATATTGGATCAAGGTGTTATAGAGGTGAATGAGGCTGAATGAGGCTGAAGGAGGGATGAACCAAGGGTGAACCAAGGATGAACAAGGGGTGACATTGGTGTGCCCATAGGTGACTGCGGGTGAAAGCGGCAAGAGGTGACCTAGGGTGAACAGGGGAGTAACAAGGGGTGACATAAGGAGGAGCATAGGTGACAGAGAGTGAGCTTGGGGGGTGACATAGGAATGAACAAGGGTGAACTAGGAGTGCACAGAGGTGACCTAGGAGTGAACATAGGTGACCGAGGAGTGAACATGGGTGACAGAGAGGTCAACATGGGGGTTGACATGGGAGAGAACAGGGGTGACCTGGAGGTGAACAGGGGTGACCTAGGAGTGAACATGGGTGACAGAGAGGTCAACATGAGGAGTTGACCTAGGAGTGAACAGGAGTTGACATAGGAGTGAACAGGGGTGACCTGGGAGTGAACATGGGTGACAGAGAGGTGAACATGGGGAGTTGACATAGGAGTGAACAGGGATGACCTGGAGGTGAACAGGGGTGACCTAGGAGTGAACATGGGTGACAGAGAGGTCAACATGGGGAGTTGACATAGGAGTGAACAGGAGTTGACATAGGAGTGAACAGGGGTGACCTGGGAGTGAACATGGGTGACAGAGAGGTGAACATGGGAAGTTGAAAGAGGAGTGAACAGGGATGACCTAGGAGTGAACAAGGGTGACCTGGAGGTGAACATGGGTGACAGAGAAGTGAACATGGGGAATTGACATAGGAGTGAACAGGGGTGACCTGGGAGTGAACATGGGTGACAGAGAGGTGAACATGGGGAGTTGACCGGGGAGTGAACAGGGGTGACCTAGAGGTGAACAAGGGTGACCTGGAGGTGAACATGGGTGACCTAGGAGTGAACATGGGTGACAGAGAGGTGAACATGAGGAGTTGACATAGGAGTGAACAGGGGTGACCTGGAGGTGAACAGGGGTGACCTAGGAGTGAACATGGGTGACAGAGAGGTGAACATGGGGAGTTGACATAGGAGTGAACAGGGGTGACCTGGAGGTGAACAGGGGTGACCTAGGAGTGAACATGGGTGACAGAGCGGTCAACATGGGGAGTTGACATAGGAGTGAACAGGAGTTGACATAGGAGTGAACAGGGGTGACCTGGGAGTGAACATGGGTGACAGAGAGGTGAACATGGGAAGTTGACAGAGGAGTGAACAGGGGTGACCTAGGAGTGAACAAGGGTGACCTGGAGGTGAACATGGGTGACAGAGAAGTGAACATGGGGAATTGACATAGGAGTGAACAGGGGTGACCTGGGAGTGAACATGGGTGACAGAGAGGTGAACATGGGGAGTTGACAGGGGAGTGAACAGGGGTGACCTAGAGGTGAACAAGGGTGACCTGGAGGTGAACATGGGTGACCTAGAAGTGAACATGGGTGACAGAGAGGTGAACATGGGGAGTTGACATAGGAGGGAACAGGGGTGACCTGGAGGTGAACATCGGTGACAGAGAGGTCAACATGGGGAGTTGACAGAGGAGTGAACAGGGGTGACCTAGAGGTGAACAAGGGTGACCTGGAGGTGAACATGGGTGACAGAGAGGTGAACATGGGGAGTTGACATAGGAGGGAACAGGGGTGACCTGGAGGTGAACATGGGTGACAGAGAGGTTTTGACAGAGGGGTGACCTAGAGGTGAACAGGGGTGACCTAGGAGTGAACATGGGTGACAGAGAGGTGAACATGGGGAGTTGACATAGGAGTGAACAGGGGTGACCTGGAGGTGAACAGGGGTGACCTAGGAGTGAACATGGGTGACAGAGAGGTGAACATGGGGAGTTGACATAGGAGTTGACCTGGAGGTGAACAGGGGTGACCTAGGAGTGAACATGGGTGACAGAGAGGTGAACATGGGGAGTTGACATAGGAGGGAACAGGGGTGACCTGGAGGTGAACATGGGTGACAGAGAGGTGAACACGGGGATTTGACAGAGGAGTGAACAGGGGTGACCTAGAGGTGAACAGGGGTGACCTAGGAGTGAACATGGGTGACAGAGAGGTGAACATGGGGAGTTGACATAGGAGGGAACAGGGGTGACCTGGAGGTGAACATGGGTGACAAAGAGGTCAACATGGGGAGTTGACATAGGAGTGAACAGGAGTTGACTTGGAGGTGAACATGGGTGACAGAGAGGTGAACATGGGGAGTTGACAGAGGAGTGAACAGGAGTTGACATAGGAGTGAACAGGGGTGACCTGGGAGTGAACATGGGTGACAGAGAGGTGAACATGGGAAGTTGACAGAGGAGTGAACAGGGGTGACCTAGAGGTGAACAAGGGTGACCTGGAGGTGAACATGGGTGACAGAGAGGTGAACATGGGGAGTTGACATAGGAGGGAACAGGGGTGACCTGGAGGTGAACATGGGTGACAGAGAGGTGAACATGGGGATTTGACAGAGGGGTGACCTAGAGGTGAGCAGGGGTGACCTAGGAGTGAACATGGGTGACAGAGAGGTCAACATGGGGAGTTGACATAGGAGTGAACAGGAGTTGACCTGGAGGTGAACAGGGGTGACCTAGGAGTGAACATGGGTGACAGAGAGGTGAACATGGGGAATTGACATAGCAGTGAACATGGGTGACAGAGAGGTGAACATGGGGAGTTGACATAGGAGTGAACAGGGATGACCTGGAGGTGAACAGGGGTGACCTAGGACTGAACATGGGTGACAGAGAGGTGAACATGGGGAGTTGACATAGGAGTGAACAAGGGTGACCTGGAGGTGAACAGGGGTGACCTAGGAGTGAACATGGGTGACAGAGAGGTGAACATGGGGAGTTGACATAGGAGTGAACAGGGGTGACCTGGAGGTGAACAGGGGTGACCTAGGAGTGAACATGGGTGACAGAGAGGTGAACATGGGGAGTTGACATAGGAGGGAACAGGGGTGACCTGGAGGTGAACATGGGTGACAGAGAGGTGAACATGGGGATTTGACAGAGGAGTGAACAGGGGTGACCTAGAGGTGAACAGGGGTGACCTAGGAGTGAACATGGGTGACAGAGAGGTCAACATGGGGAGTTGACATAGGAGTGAACAGGAGTTGACCTGGAGGTGAACATGGGTGACAGAAAGGTGAACATGGGGATTTGACAGAGGGGTGACCTAGAGGTGAACAGGGGTGACCTAGGAGTGAACATGGGTGACAGAGAGGTGAACATGGGGAGTTGACATAGGAGTGAACAGGGGTGACCTGGAGGTGAACAGGGGTGACCTAGGAGTGAACATGGGTGACAGAGAGGTGAACATGGGGAGTTGACATAGGAGTGAACAGGGGTGACCTGGAGGTGAACAGGGGTGACCTAGGAGTGAACATGGGTGACAGAGAGGTGAACATGGGAAGTTGACAGAGGAGTGAACAGGGGTGACCTAGGAGTGAACAAGGGTGACCTGGAGGTGAACATGGGTGACAGAGAAGTGAACATGGGGAATTGACATAGGAGTGAACAGGGGTGACCTGGGAGTGAACATGGGTGACAGAGAGGTGAACATGGGGAGTTGACAGGGGAGTGAACAGGGGTGACCTAGAGGTGAACAAGGGTGACCTGGAGGTGAACATGGGTGACCTAGGAGTGAACATAGGTGAACATGGGGATTTGACGGAGGGGTGACCTAGAGGTGAACAGGGGTGACCTAGGAGTGAACATGGGTGACAGAGAGGTCAACATGGGGAGTTGACATAGGAGTGAACAGGAGTTGACCTGGAGGTGAACAGGGGTGACCTAGGAGTGAACATGGGTGACAGAGAGGTGAACATGGGGAATTGACATAGGAGTGAACATGGGTGACAGAGAGGTGAACATGGGGAGTTGACATAGCAGTGAACAAGGGTGACCTGGAGGTGAACAGGGGTGACCTAGGAGTGAACATGGGTGACAGAGAGGTGAACATGGGGAGTTGACATAGGAGTGAACAGGGGTGACCTGGAGGTGAACAGGGGTGACCTAGGAGTGAACATGGGTGACAGAGAGGTGAACATGGGGAGTTGACATAGGAGTGAACAGGGGTGACCTGGAGGTGAACAGGGGTGAGCTAGGAGTGAACATGGGTGACAGAGAGGTGAACATGGGGAGTTGACATAGGAGGGAACAGGGGTGACCTGGAGGTGAACATGGGTGACAGAGAGGTGAACACGGGGATTTGACAGAGGAGTGAACAGGGGTGACCTAGAGGTGAACAGGGGTGACCTAGGAGTGAACATGGGTGACAGAGAGGTGAACATGGGGAGTTGACATAGGAGGGAACAGGGGTGACCTGGAGGTGAACATGGGTGATAGAGAGGTCAACATGGGGAGTTGACATAGGAGTGAACAGGAGTTGACCTGGAGGTGAACATGGGTGACAGAGAGGTGAACATGGGGAGTTGACAGAGGAGTGAACAGGAGTTGACATAGGAGTGAACAGGGGTGACCTGGGAGTGAACATGGGTGACAGAGAGGTGAACATGGGAAGTTGACAGAGGAGTGAACAGGGCTCCCCAATTGTAGCCACCAGTGGCTCCCCAATTGGATACTCCGGCAGAAGCTTCCTCAACCCCTTAAGATACCTACACTCGGAGGCATCATGTCCATGAATTTCACAAAATGTACAAAAGGAGGTTGGGGTGGGTACCTTACGCTTCGATGGACATTCCCAGTAGCCATGGCCAGAACCCTTGCAGTCCGTGCACCAGAGACCACTTCTTATCTGAGCTTTAAAGGGTGACGGTCCATCCACTTTTGTTCTGTCTTTCAGACCTTCTTTGATTTCTTCTAATTCCTTCTTGAGTTGCTGCCATGCCTGTGAGCCCTCTTCTCTCGGAAGTTGGGCGGTCTGAGCGGGTGTTGAGGCGAAACTTAACTGGGATCGTTCCATCTTCACCGCTTCCCTCAGAAGTTCTTGTAGTGAGGCATGCTCAGGAAGTTTGTCAACCAGCCTTATAGCAATGGTGGAGGGTAAAGCCTTCAAAAACCACCCCTTCATGACGGCGTCATTGGGTGGCACCGACATCTTTGCCGCCAAGACCCTCATCCTTGTGTACATCTCAGAGATGCTCTCTCCAGGCTTCATGGTGTCAGTGGATAACTCTTGGACAATCATGTGTTCGAATTTTTCCAACTTGAAAGTGCGTAAGAATTCCTCCCTTAGGTTTGTCCACGTCTGGAAGTGGTCCGGAGGAAATTGACTGTACCATACATCCGCAGCATCCTCCAATGACGAGGGAAAGATGTGAAGGAACGCATGCTCATTCTCCACACCTTTAGCTCTACATGTTGTGAGGAACTTCCTCACATGAGCTTCCGCATCTTCATGGAGGTGGCCTTTGAACTTTTGAGTCTTCACGTGGACCTTGTTGAGTAGCTCGAGAAGTCTCGCTCTGTCTGGAGGACTGAGAACGGCCGTCCCCACCCGAGAGGTTGGAGAGGGGGCCATCCCCACCCGAGAGGTTGGAGAGGATGCAAGAGTTGGAGGGAGTCCCGATGGGGCTGTAATGAGTGTTGGTGCTCCCGAGGAGGAGACCACCCCGACAACCCCTCCTGTGGAGGACCACAATGGAGAAGTCACTACTGATGTAGTCATAGAGGAAGTGTACCCAGATGGTAGGGCGTAAGTGGGGGGTCTCGGTGTTGCAGAGGGAAAGGGTGAGAACATGGAAGATGTGGGGGTGAAAGAGGATGGGAGAGCATTTGGGAAAGAGAGGGACGGAGTTGAAGTCATGGATGAGTAAGCAGAAGGGAAGGAAGAAGGTGATGGAAAAGGCAACACCGGTGTGGATGGAAAGGGAGATGAAACCATCATGGCAGGTAAAGGCATGGCCGGAGCAAAAGTACCCCCCAATGGAATAGATATAGAAGAGGGATTAGCTAGGAGCCCGGAGCTATGCGTAACAGATGAGGTAGCAGCTTGTCCACAAGAGGTTGAGGCGGGAGCAGATGGAGTCACCACTCCGGTAGAAGAGGTGGTTGATGAAGACATCGTTGCAGGAGGAGGAGAGGGGCTGCCTTGACCTTGATGAGTCCCTGAGGAGTCCTCGTCCTTAGTACCCTCTTCTTTCACCTGTTCTCCGCTTTGCACTTCTTCTTCTCCGGAGTCCGGATCTGACCACCAGGGTTCTTGTTGGTCCAAGTCAATGAGAGTGTCGATGAAGTTACTTGCTCTCGCTACTGCTCCAATGGGCTCACTTTGTGCTCGAGTTGAGGACTTCGCAAACTTTCGTCGCACGTAATGCTTCTTGTACCTAGTTTGGTCTGCCGGAAGTCTTTTCTCCACTCTCCTCAAGTACCTCCTAGTTCTCTCACTAGCTCCTTCAAATGTTTCAGAACTACTCGGCATAAGACTTCTCTCTAGGACCCTAGATCACCACTTCACTCATGCTACTCAACACCAGCAGTGTCCCACCGTGATCGCCATAAACTGTCTGAGGGGGGGGGGGTTCCTAACACTTCCGGAAGTATTACCGGAGGCCTAGGGCCACTGGTGCGAGAAGCGAGTAAGACGTGCCATAAGTGTCACTGATGGTACGTAGGCGAGTGCTTGTCGATGGTGTCAACTATGTGCAAGCGGTAGATGGTGTCAACTATGTGCAAGCGGTACAAGTGCTGAAATGATGTGAGCAAGAAGAAGACCAAAGCGGAACAACATCATGAAAGCCATCCCTCGACATGAACAGCAAGGAACTTCAACCACATGACACAGGTCCGTTGTACCAGGTGAAGGGAGAGGAGGGGAGGAAAACACAAGGAAAAGAGATTTTAGAGTAGCGAGCAGAGATGGGAAGTAGCATAACTCATTAGAAAGCAAGATGACTGATACACTCCCCGAAGATACACACGAGGCGAGCTCTTGACTCTAGCCTCTCACTCCTTCACTCCCACCTCTCGTCCCTGCCAGAATGTCCCTCTCCTTTCCCTTTTCCCCCTCTTCACCTTCTCCTCCTCTGCTCCACCCCCCGCTACCAATCTCCACACCTTCTTCCTATTGGTTGCCTTCTTGCACCCTTAGCCATCGTTAGCCATTCCACCGTTTGTGGGCCGCTCTGTCCTTGATGGCTTCCGCAACACTCCAGCCTGTCCTGGGTCAGTGAATCCCGCGCTCCATGTGTTCTCCTGCGCTCCTGACACTAGTTGGTTGAGCGGGTTGGTGCACCACCTATGCCTCTTAACTGTTGGACTGCTTTCCATGTGCACCAACAGGTGTATCCCGTGTACCATTGCGCCAATACTTCCCTCTGATTGACTTTGACCATGGTGAGTCGAGGTTGAGGTTTGGCACTCTTCAGTCATGTATTGCTTCCGTCATGTCCATGTCAAGTCCATGTCATGTCCAAGTCATGTCCATGTCAAGTCATGTCATGTCCAAGTCATGTCCATGTCAAGTCATGTCATGTCCAAGTCATGTCCAAGTCAAGTCATGTCATGTCCAAGTCATGTCCATGTCAAGTCATGTCATGTCCAAGTCATGTCCATGTCAAGTCCAAGATGTGAACACATGTGAACACGCTGCGACTAGGTATGACCAAGGTCTAACAACTTGGCATGTTGCTGAGGTGACCATGACGTGACCCAAGTGTGACTCTTGGTGGGTCGCCATAAACTTTGAGTACAACAGTGCCCATGTTCTCTTGAAAAGCTGCGAGAATGTGTGAGTTTATAACCTCCCAATGAGACTAAAAAAGGATCGGCGATAAACCATCCTCTTCTGGATACTTGCCTTTTGGCAAACATATAAGCACTCTCTCAAGCTTAGCAGACAGTAAATAAGAAGCCTTATAATACTAGTACTCATCTCCACCGTGAGCACTCTCCTTGTACTCCTCAAAACCACTTCCGTGTCTCCAGCTGCCAAGTATCCATGAGGTCGTGAAGTAGTGCCAAAGTAGCAATCTATAAAAGTCTATGGCCTCGTGTCCCAAACCCTATGGCCTAGCTGCCATGGTTCCATCTAGCCTGCTCAATCTCGTGTTACCTTCCCTTGAAAGATTAGGGCCTGTAGATTGAAAGAAGTCTCTGGTAACTCAATCTGTGCTTTGAGTCCAAAATGCAGTCCTAGCATAAAATCTATATTCTAATTTGGCCGCCTAGGCGCATGGCTTGAATCTCTACTTTGGCAATCTACTTCCTCTTGCAACCCAAGGACTCCCTTGCACCCTCTACTCCCATACTTGAAGAGCTACCAAGATTGCACATGAGACCCGTAAGTGCTCCTTGCCTAGTCTCAGCTGAAGGACAAATTGATGTAATGGGGTGTACCAAGGGGTACAAGGTTTGTGTGAGTTTGTGTGTCACCACATGGTGGTTAGTGTGACCAAGTTAGGTGGTAGAAGGTTCTAGTAGGTGTGATTGAGAGAATCATGGACCTGATTGAGAGATATTGGGAGAAATTTGTGGATCTAGATGCTCTACTGAGCTCACATATGATGTCACTCTTGGATGTAACTTGTGCCTATATATTGGGCATATCTCTCATGAATAATCACTCTCTTTTTCATCATCTTGGTATCTCCATCTTGTCTCCATGCTACTCCAACATGTGGTATTAGAGCCATGGAAGCCACCATAGCCTGGGAGTCCTAGCTAGGTCGTGCTGCCATTTGGCATCATCCCTACCAAACTCACCTTCTTTCTCATCTTCTTCTTCCCCAATTCGTGCTGATCTTGTCAAGCTCCATACACACACTCAGGGTGACATTTCTCCAAGCCCTCCTGGCCAGATATAGCTCTCATATAGGCGACCTTTGAGCCCATAGCACTCTCCAACATTTCGCCCCTGCTGCCCGCCATTGCGACTTCTCTACCTGCGACCTCTTCACGAAATTCTTCATCTATGGGGCACATGTCGACATTTTCTTCTAGCTTTGCTTTAGCAATAGTATGAGCAAGCTTCTCATGAATTCTGAGCTCATATGCTTCAGTATTCAAGGCGCATTTGACGAATTTCCAGCCAGATCTGTTGTTGTTCTCTCTGTCGACTTGCCCATCTATTCCGCCTTTCTTTGCTACTGGATCTTGCCCACAAATCAGGCTTTCATTTGCGCTAGAAAGCCCTCTCAAAGCTGCTTGCTGCTGGTCGAATTTCATCCTCCAGATTCAGTCTGTGTCTGCAAGCCTTTCCTTCATATCTTTGGACTTTGATAGTTGACCAGTCAACATACAATTGGGGATTTTACTTCTGAAGATCAGTTTACTGTATGTTGACTGTGTTTGATCATTTTCATTAATCCATAAGTCTTGGAAAGTTGAATGTTTGACTGATATTTCAGTTTGGTAGATTTTCAAAGTGTATGTATGCAAAGAAATAGTCATGATCTGAGGGGATTTTTGTGTTAAGAAGTACTCATTGTACAAGAGTAGAGACTGCCCTTGCAATGACGAGTGGTAAGACCCTCTTCTCCATGAATATTTTCCTTGAGTTACAACATGAACAAATGTACAAGAAGATTGGACATTCCAATGGAATTATGAAGAATCACAAGAAGAAAGATTGCTTGATGATCTACATTGATGAAATTCAAGAAGGAAAAGTGAAGAAGGGCTACACCAAGAACCTCTCCAATGACAATGTACCTCACACTATGGTAGCTTGGAAGAGAAGCAGGAAAAGGACAAGATATTTCATCAAGGGGGTTTTGTTCCCTATATCAAACATTTAGGTTCAACATACTAGGGTACTCTGCCCTTGCTATATGCATAAAATGAATGAAATAAAGTGTTTTGTGTGTGTCAAATAATGGTACTCTACCATGGATAGTCCATCCTTCAATGATTGCTAGTCTTATGTGAGTTATTTCCTTGTCAGACTTGGAATTTCCCATGCATAGTCATTGTTCATTCTTCCAGTTGTAAACCAAGAGTCCTAGGAGTGAGTCACAAGTTAGGGCCATGTGTGTTGCCACATGATGGTGGGCAAGCCATGAGCATCTCATGTACTACTGCTGAGGGATGAGGTCATCAATTTGTGGGGGGGAATGAAGGAGAAATTGATGTAATGGGGTGTACCAAGGGGTACAAGGTTTGTGTGAGTTTGTGTCTCACCACGTGGTGGTTAGTGTGACCAAGTTAGGTGGTAGAAGGTTCTAGTAGGTGTGATTGAGAGAATCATGGACCTGATTGAGAGATACTGTGAGAAATTTGTGGATCTAGATGCTCTATTGAGCTCACATATGATGTCACTCTTGGATGTAACTTGTGCCTATATATTGGGCATATCTCTCATGAATAATCACTCTCTTCCTTGGGGAATGGGAATTATAAATGAAGGGCACCGAGAGAAGGGCATCCCCTTCTTTCATTACACGGTCAGTAATGCCAAGAAATTCCAGCTCAGTTGTAGGGGTTGGAGGCCCACCAGAGCTCATCATTGGGAGAACTTTCAGATTCCTGCTGACTTGCAGAAATTTTTTTGGTAGAGACTCTGGAAATCCCACCGGAATAGAAAAATCACTCTCTTCTTTTGGCTTTCTATTCATGGTGGGATAGCAGTAAACCATTGGAGATCCAGGTTCGGAGCTGACCCTTCTTGCCCTCGCTGCCTTTCTGCTTTGGAGACAATACAGCACTGCCTTTGGGATTGCAGACAGGCGAGAATCATATGGAAGGGGATTGCAAGACTTTTCAGCACTTTTGTTCGCCTACCTTTCTATATGACTTGGGGA
This sequence comes from Dipteris shenzhenensis, assembly GCF_047967505.1. Classification (NCBI taxonomy): domain Eukaryota; kingdom Viridiplantae; phylum Streptophyta; class Polypodiopsida; order Gleicheniales; family Dipteridaceae; genus Dipteris; species Dipteris shenzhenensis. The sequence goes on from NC_141617.1 coordinate 42,441,584, forward strand.
TCAGTGGCTTGGCTTACTCTTTCAGGGCCCCAGGTATTTTTTGAGAGACTTGATTCCTCTTGGGCTCTTCACATCCGACGATACCTTGTGGAGTTGTGCTCTCTAGAGGATGTTCCGGCCACTCTTTTCAGGGCTGCTCACTCCTCGGTCGACTCTCCATGGGAGATCCTAGCTAGCATTGCAGCATGGCACATTTGGAGAGGCAGATGCACTGAGGCTTTGGAGGGTTCTCAGGTTCACCCTTCTCAGATCTTGGCCAGTACTTGGACAGATACGATACACACTCTGATGGCCATTTGGGCGACCATGCAGGGATCATCTTGAGCAGCCTCCTCCAGGAGAGTTACTTTTCTCAGAAATTGGAGAGACTCTCCCTTCTTTGCTGAGACTTCTACAGGGTTGAAATGGCATTTTCAGCCTCAGCCTTGGTTTCTTTCTATCTCATTCCTCTGAGTTGTTTTTTATTACATGCTTAGCATGGTGTATTTCCGCACAGAGCTTGCTCTAGCGGGTTTCTTTCTTACTTAATAGAAGTCTCTTTTATGGAAAAAAATAATAATCACTCTCTTTTTCATCATCTTGGTATCTCCATCTTGTCTCCATGCTACTCCAACATAAGCCTCTTGTCAAAGGAGTGCATTGATCTCCAATAAGCAGTGGTTCAGGTCCTAAGCTATAAACTCTTCTAAATGGTCTCAACTCTAGATCTCCAGGATGGGCTCTCAATCTCCTGCATAAGAAGTGAGGAAGAATGATCATGTGAGAGAATTATCAACAAAAGTAGTACCTGGAACAATGCCGGTCATCCATCCTTTATCGCATGCCCACTCAATCTAGCCTTGAAAACATGTGGGTATCCCCCTGTATGTCATATCCAGAGAAGAGGAGAGACGTGAGCAGCCAAACTCAGCTAGATGCCAAGGATCTTGTCCTCATATCTGAAAAATGAGCTCCTTCCAAGCTGCCTGCTCCTTGTTCTCTAAGATGTGCCTCTGCTTCTCCCCTCCTTTCATCTAGAGTCTCTAGCATATGGAAGTCACCTAGAATATACCAGCAATCAGCTACTAAAAGATTCAAACGGATGATGCAGCATATAGTCTTGCACATCTTCGTCGAGACGAGACTGGATGGATAGTACCAGATGGATCTTTACTACAACCCATCTCAGATCTCCTTCTTTAGTACCTGCTCTGCTCTAAGATGTGTGCCTCTGCTCCTCCCCTCCTATCATCTGGAGTCTCTAGCATATTGAAGTCACCTACAATATACCAGCAATCAGCTTCTAGAAGATTCTAACAGATGATGCAGCATCTAGTCCTACACACCTTCATCGGCGGGAGGAGACTGGATGGATAGTAGCATATGGATATTTACTACAGCCCATCTTAGATCTTGTTCTTCCCCTTTTATGGCTACTATCCTGAATGCATGGGCCAGCTTCAGGAGTACTCTTCAGAGGGTTCCCCCTTCATCTCGCAAAGAGATCAATAGGCAGCCCGTCATGTGGAACGATAGTATATTGGATGAGCATGGCAGACCACTTGGTGCTTCTCACTACATGCAGTGGTCTAGTTGGGAGAGGGGACTGCCTCCATTGTGGGATCCTGGAAATCTTTTAAAAATTTTTCAGAGGACAAAAAATCTTAGATGGTCAGAGGGAGTGCAAGGAGGAATCAGCAAATCAATGTAGCCTTGCCAGTGGATTGGGGGGAGACAGATGGCATGCCTATTACTTGTTCCACTTGGATGGCTAGGTTCATGAGTACGCGCATTCCACTTTAGGTTATTGCACTTCGAAGATGCACATGAGGATGCCCTGGTTTTTTATGTGCATTTGGGAGACAGGCTATCGAGATCCACATATGACATCTAACTAGAGAGAGCATTTCAGCCTGTCAGGATCGTGGGATATGTGGAGTTTGGTTCTGACTTACAATGGTGCCTGGATCTTGACCCTCTTCTCATTTCCCTGGGATCATGGAGGTTATGGCTTTATGGAGGTGTCCCCATAAAGTTCTTGCAATGTGACTCAGGAGAGTGGAAGTGGATTGACAAAGGACACTGAGAGAAGACCGTCCCTTATTGCATTATATGGTTAGTAATGCCAGGGGATTTCATCCCAGCTGTAGAGGTTGGAGGCCTTCTAGAGATCTTCATTGGGATAGTTTTCATTTTTCTACTGATCTGCAAAAATTTTTTTGGAGAAGACTTTCGAAATCCCACAGGAATAGAAAAATCGCTCTCTTCTTCTGGCTTTCTATTCCTAGTGGGATTGCAGCGAACCTATGGAGATCCAAGTTCGGGGCTGATCCTACCTTTCCTCATGGCCTTTTTGCAGTGGAGACAATTCAACATTGCTTATGGAATTGCAGACAGGCGAGGATTATTTGGAAGGGGATTACTAGGATTTTTAGCTCTTTTGTTCTATCTCCCTTCTTCATGACTTGGGGCTCAGTTGCTTGGCTTTCTCTTTCGGGGCCTTAGGCATTTTTTTGAGACATGACTCATCTTGGGCCCCAGTAATCAGATGACACTTGGTCGAGTCATGTTCTTTGGATGATGTTCTTGCCTTACCCTTCAAAGGGACGTGCATGCCTCAGTGGACTCTTCTTGGGACATACTGGTGGCAAGCATTTCAGTGTGGCATATTTGGAGAGCTAGATGCACAGTGTTGAGGATTACCAAAAGCAAGCGAGGAAAACTGATCAAACCACAAAAAGCAAGCAAGAAAAAGTGAGCGAGCAAAAAAAAACAATCAAAACAAAACAATAATACATTGACAAATCCTTAGTTTAGCAACAGTCTAAGTTCTTCAAAACTCCATGAGAGAGTTGGACCTATGTAATTGCCAAGGCGTCATTAGTAAAGACGCACCCTATCTTTGCTCGCTTTTACTCATTCAATTTTTTGTAATCCTCCATAATCAAGTTCTCTCTCTCCACCAACATAAGTGGGATCACCAATGAAATCTTCCACACAAGTCAAAAGTTTCATAGGACTTCTTGAATGGAATAGTCCACATTACATGTATGTGCAAATGCTTGGTTTTTGAAACTCTATTCACTCTTGGAACAAAACCCATGTTTTTCTGTTCGCAAGAAAACCCTCTCTAATGAATCACTCTTACATCCCACCAATCCAACAAATTCTAAAGAGTAAGTACATCCCTTTCTTTAAAATGAATTAAATAACAAATCAATCTTTGCTTATAGAAATCAATGGTAGAAGCCAAAATAAACAGCAGATTGACATGGTCCCTATTAGGTAAACTTTCATGTAGATCCAATGCAAGAAATCGGGTAATTGTTTATTAAATTCACATTTTGATGCGTGATGTTTTACTAAATGGTGCAGGGCCCTTCACGGGCAGCCTCTTCTAGAAGGACTATATTTCTTCAAGTTTGGAGGGGTTCTCACTTTTTCTTGGAGGTTTCTACCGGATTGAGACGGCACTATCAGCCTCAATCCTTTCTTTTTGGCTCTTGAGCTTTTCGTGCATTGCATGATGCACCATCATGTTCGATGTTGAAGTTTTTATTAAATGATGCACTTAAACTATATACTACTTGTTGGTAGCCAAAGCATTTCTATGCAAGCTCATCTCATGAGAATAAATAACACTATCACTAATGTACACTTACAAGCTTATGTTATAGTCATCTTCAAAATTAAGGTGATACTATAAAGCTTTATTACAGTACATACATATAGTGAGGTTATGTTTTTCTCAAGCGATGCACTTCAACAACGATCAGTACATACATATAGTGAGGTTATGTTTTTCTCAAGTGATGCACTTCAACTATATAGTACCTGTTGTTGATAGCCAAAGTAATTCTATATAAGCTCATCTCATAGAATATAGAACACTATTACTAATATGCACTTGCAATATTATGTTATAATCATGTTCACTGTTGAGGAAGCACTATAAATCTTTATAATGATGAGTACATACATACAATGAGATTATGTGTTGGTAGCCCAACCATTTATGCTTTGCTCACTTTTTCTCGCTCGCTTATTTGGTCCTGCTCGCTCGACATCGCTCGCTTGATCGACTCCCTCCACAGTGTTCACCCCTCCCATACTTTCGCCAGTATATAAACAAACACTAGACATACACTGATGGCCATCTTGATGAGTATGCAGGGATCCTCTTGGGCAACTTTTGCAAGGAGGGCTATTTTCCTCGGGGTATGGAGGGGCTCCCCCTTCTTCTTTGAAACTTCCACATGGCTGAGGTGTATTTTCTACCTCTTTTTGAGGAGATTTTTTCTCATGCATTGCATGATATATTGGAACCCATGGACATTCTGATGATTCAGGAACACAAATTGGATGCCAGGGATTGTTCTGAGTGGGGTAAGCTTCCTTCAGGCCACACTTTTTGGTCACTCGCTGGATGGACAAAAGTAGTAGAGCCTAATCCGCCTTCACAGCCACCATCATCCACATTTAAAACAACTGAATAGCACAATCACAAGGTAAAAGGCATTCATTCAACATCCTTGTCTCTACACACTCTACATTCAGCACATTGACTCTGGCCACATTTCCTCAGGAAGCCAAACAACTTTTAAAAAACCCCAAAGTCTACACAGCTCAAGACAAGTGGACTTCTTCCCTCAACAATTCAGAGAGCAATCAGCTTCAAAATGCATCCAACCCACAACCCACATGAAGACTTACTTCATAACTTTTCAAGACATCAATCCACAAGATGGCCACAGTAATAAATTTTATTATATCTTCCCCCACTTCATCAACAAACACGAGAAATGATGCAGCCCGCCATTCTTGCTCATCTATGCCTTCAGGCTATAATAGCTACCTCATAGCTATTCTCCTGCTCACTCTATACCCACCTTATATAGTAGTGACACCCACGGCCAGACAGGAGCTCCCCACACATTAACCTCGGATAATACCAAAACATCCATCTTGTAAGGGAGATTAAAGAAGCCACACAACCTCTCCACTTGTAGAGTACCCATGCCATCAATCAAGACACTTTCAGCCTGCTACTTAGGAACACCATAGTCAAGTCTCCTAGACCTCCAGCAAGATCACAGCCTCTCCTTCTTGTCGCTCACAGAGCTCACATGCTGTCAGGGCTCACTAGCTGCATACGGAGTCGCCACCCTTGTCTCAAAGCACCCGTCTCTCAGTGATTAAGCCCCAGGCCTCTAGAGCGTATCATGCCAACCACTGCAACCTCTCCCTCGCTCATACAACACCTGGAGATCACCAATCTCAAGACTGTATAGTAAAGATGCCTTCCCCATGTAACCATGAAGAACACGGTGCATGCTCTTTCTCACATAAGGTACTCTTCAACCCACGGCTTCTCCTGACTCACAAAATACACACGTAGTTGAAGTTCGCCAACCTCCTCAGCGTCGCCACCTTCATCCACAAAGCTCCCATTTATAGCGTTCCCTTGCTCCCCATGGTAGTGATGCCCACAGCCTTGTCATTCCTTTGCTCTCTCCAAAAGCCTCAGCCCACGGCTATTTGGTGGAATCCCCCTCAGCAGATCGCCCCCTCTATAAGACCTCCAGGCCTGTAGTAGCGATGCCTCTCCGCCAGCCCAGAATCCCTCTACAAGCTCCCCCCTTATGGTTCTCCCCAAGCCTATGGACCCTTCTCCTCTCCAAGTTCCCCCCATATCACGTATTTTCCTCAAGATGCTCCAGCGCCACAGTTTCTCTTGAGGACTTGCTGCACACGTCGTCCTCTTGCTCACAGCAACTCCTCTGTCTCCCAAGATCCTCCTAGAGCTCTCCTACTCTCTTTGTCTCCCTCGTATCTGTCCTCCACCCGTAGTCATGATCCCACCACCCAAGACCAAAAGCCCTCCACACCGGCCAGCGTCGACCTCTCCAGTAGAACCTTGGCTCCTGGGAACTACTTCCCGGCTTCTCCTACTGATGGCGCCCCCATTAGCGAACCCCCAGCTCCTGAAAGATCCCCGGTCTCCCTTTCTCTGTGCAATCCTGGCCACCTCTAGCCACTCTTGGTTGCTGTCCACTTGCGTACCTGCCAGCTCGTCGACGAAAAGCATCCTTTCCTCATTTACGTAGCATGCATGCATGCTTTCCTTAATCCTAGCCACGTAATCATTTGCCTTTTTACCACTCTCTCAATCCTTCACAAGAACTTAGACCAAGGTCTCTACCCACATTCCAACCTTGGGTACCACACTTTGCACATAACCTTCAAGCAAGCATTTAATGCTTGATTGCCACATATAACCGCACGTCCATGAAGCCCACAGACCATGACATGGATGCTCACACAACTTGCAACAAATCGGAAATCACTCATGGCAATATAGACACAGGACGGCAATGAAAAGCATGTCATCCCTCACCAATTGCTCTGGAGTGCCTGATACACCCACACTGCTTTTCATCATCTCCCAAAAGTCCTCGTGAAGTATCTACCTTTTCAAAAAAAATATCTACATCAGTGTAGAGTCTTTTATGAGGGTGTCCATAACTCAAAGCCACCAACAAATAGCTATGTACATAGCTATGCACCCACCAATCAGCATGCAACAAGTGAAAAACATTTTTTCATTTTTATCCACACACCGCCTTAGGCACTAGGGGAGGTACTTGCATTTATGTTGGTGATTGGACATAGGATCATAGTCCCTTCTAGAGCTCAGTGGATTATACTTTTGATTGATGGGCATAAGGTTTATGCACCCCATTCTAGAGGGGACCGTGTCTTTTTTTGGAAGAAACTGCTTTCTTGGTCACATATTGCAGATGCTTGGATTATAGAGGGCGATTTCAACATGGTTGAAATGCCCTTAGACAAAAGGGGTGGTAGGGAAGGTGGCCTTCACTCCCTAGAGAGAGCAGCGTGGGATGCCTTCTTTTTCAGTACAGCAGCAGGGATGCTTGGCATGATGATACTTTTCACACTCAGCCACATTCTCTCTTGTTTTCTTGGTCAAACAAGATATTGGAGATGCCTATACATGCACGGATTGACAGATTTTATGTGGGTGATTGGGCTCTTGAAAGAGGTGGTACTGTTTACATTGGAGCTGGGGTGTCCACTTCGGATCATTTTCCAGTGGTTTTGATGGTCTCAGATCCCCATGTGAGGCGCCGCTCTCCCAGTATCAAGATTCCAAATTCTTTCTATGCAGAGGAGGGCCTTACAGAGACAGTCTTGAGGACCTGGGTATCTCATTTGCAGGATGGACAGCTTTCTCCTTTAGATTTAGCTGCATCCCTCTCTGATATGAGTGACTTTTATCTTTCAGTTGCTCATATCAGAAGGGGTGAGATCCTCAAGCGTGAGATCAGCAAGGCGCTCCTGAATCCAAGCATCTGTAGGCCTCTTCTGCTCCTCCCTCTAGAGGGCAGCCAACTGCTGGTAAGTCACTTTTAGATCAGAGAGCAAAGTATGCCTTTCATGCCAGAGAGTCATTTTGGACACAGAAGGGAGGTAGGGTCAACAAGCAGCTCTTCTCTACTCTTGGCCCCAGACATAGTAGGGAGAGCGTCTCACAGCTTGTTGACTTAGGCGGAGTTCTTCAGACACATCCAGATGCCGTCTTGCAGGTTGCCACCGATTTCTATGCCTCCCTTCTTACAGCAGATCCAGACACTCAGGCCGCAGATGATGCTAGAGTGGTTATTTGGCGACACTTACCTGGGTTGGTGACAGGGGATATGACTGTTTCACTTGATGCACGCTTCACCAATGTAGAGTTCAGGACTACTCTCTCTGCCCTTCATAAGGGCAAGTGTCCTGGTTCAGATGAACTTACCCCCTTATTTTTTATTACTTTTTGGGATCAGATTGGGAATCATATCTGCAGGGTGTATGGGACTTGAGTGAGATGCCAGACTCACTTACAGAGGGCCTCATTCATTTGATTCTGAAAGGGAGTTGGAGGAATTTAGTGTCTTAGTGGAGACCGATTACCTTGATGGGTACCTTGTACAAAATCCTAGCTAAAGCTATCAGCCTTCGTGTGCAGCCCTTTCTACCAGATCTTATCCATGATACGTAGACGGGTTTTGTGCATGGCAGGAGCATCCTTGATAACATCTTCTCATTTTGGGAGGCTTCGGAGTGGGCCATGCATAATGGCCACAGGCTGGCCATTCTACTCCTGGATTTCGAGAAAGCTTATGACAGGGTAGACTGGGGCTTTCTGGAGTGCACACTTACTCGCTTTGGCTTCTCAGATGCATGGATCAGAGGGGTGTCAGCCCTCTACATATCAGCCAACAGCTAGGTTCCTATTGGTGGAGTCAGGGGAGACAGGTTTGAGATTACCAAATCAATCCGTCAGGGTTGCCCCCTAGCCCCCTTTTTATTCCTTTTTGTGGCTGAGGCTATGAGCTATTATATTAGAGCTGAAGCTGGAATCATAGGGCTCAGGCTTCCTCTGAGGCAGGAGGATGAACTCTTAGACAGTGAGTTGGCATATGACACGGCTGTTTTTTTGGATGCCACTCCACAGACATTGAATTCATTCAGGACAGCATTGGATTTGTTTTGCATTGCAGCAGGTGCACACATTAATTGGAACAAATCCAATATCTTTTGGATCAGCGATGAGGACACTCCAGTCTGGGGGATTGACATAGGGTTCACTTGGATTCAGAGGGGAGTCTTTGTCAGATATCTGGGATGCCAGGTTGGGTTGGCTGTCCGGCACAGCAGTTCGCTCCCGTGTTGGAGAGTATCAGAAGGAAACTCATCTTTTGGAGTTCAGCCAGACTTGACGTTGCATCCAGAGTTATGGGAGTGAACCAGGTATTGTTGGCCTTCGTTTGGTTTGTTTGCTCATGTTGGTGAGACCTATCAGGAACTTCCTTTGGAGCGGTTTAGATGGCACCTCAGATGTTGTATCCAGGGTAGCTTGGGAGACCCTCATTCTCCCCACAGGAGAAGGGGGTCTCAATATTATTGACCCGAGCTTGCAGAGTATGGCCTTGCTCTGCAAGTTTGTAGTACGTGGATTGATGCCTGGACAAGAGCCCTGGAAGGATTTTTTCTCACGCAGCATTCAGTCTTGCACCCCTTCTCATGGGGGAGATTGGTTGGATAGAAGCAAATGGATCTTTACTTCAGCCCATCTCAAATCCCCACCTTCCCCTCTCATGGCTGCTATTCTGAAAGCTTGGGGCTGCTTAAGAAACACACTTTGCAGAGTCCCACCCACTTCTTGTGAAGAGATTCAAAGGTAGCCAGTCATGTGGAATGACTCAATTTTGGATCATCATGGCAGGCCACTAGGAGTGTCACATTATATGCAGTGGTTCAGATGGGAGAGGGGGCCTACCTCTGCTGTAGGCGCTTTGGTAGGCCTTTATGAGACTTCCAGAGGATCATAGATTTTTAGCAATTGGCCACCTCAGAGGGAGTGCACTCAAGATACAGCAGATACAGGCAGCCATTCTGCCACAGTGGATTGACACAGATGACATGCCGCTTACAGAGTCCACTTTGTGGGGAGCGTTCTCAGGGGAGGGCATTCTGTTACATGTCATTGCATTGCAAGATGCACATGAGGATACCCTTGTCTTTGATGTTCAGTCGAGAGGCATCTTCTGATGATATTCTTTTGGAGGCTGCATTTCAGCCTGTCAGGATTCCAGAATTAATGGAGTGGGGCAAGGATTCACGGTGGTATCTTGACCCTGATCCTATTCTCCTTGCGCTGGGGTCTTGGAGACTCTGGCTGTATGGTGGTTCCCCTATTAGGTTCTTGCAATGGGAGTAGGAATGGATTGATGAGGGGCACCGTGAGAAGACCTTTCCCTTCTTTTGATATACAATTAGAAATGCCCGGAGATTTCAGCTCAGCAGTAGAGGTTGGAGGCCCTCTAGAGCGCCACACTGGGATAGTTTTCAGATTTTCGCAGCTGTGCGGAAGAACTTTTGGCGTAGGCTCTGGCAATCCCTCAGGAATAGAAAGGTCACTCTTTTCTTTTGGCTTTCTATTCATGGAGGGATTGCATTGAACTTGTGGAGATCCAAGTTCAGGGCTGACCCTACTTGTCCTCATTGTCACATGGAGGTTGAGTCAGTACAACATTTCCTTTGGGAATGCAGACAGGCGAGGATGATCTGGAAAGGTGTTGCTAGGATTTCCAGCATCTTTCATACAACACCTTTCTATATGACCTGGGGTTCAGTGGCTTGGTTCTCTCTTACTAGCCCATAGGTGTTCTTTGAGGTACATGATCCAAATCCATCTTTCATTGTACGACGACATTCAGTGGAGTCTTGTTCCCTCTTGGATATTCCCCACACTCCTTTCAGAGCTGCTCATGCCTCAGTAGACACGTCTTGGGAGATTTTGGCTAGCATTGCAGCTTGGCATATTTGGAGAGCCAGGTGTACAGAGGCAATGGAGGGTATCCAGGTTCCCCTTCCCAAACTATGGCCAGTATTTGGACTAACACAGTACACACTCTGATGGCCATTTGGGCGAGCATGCAAGGATCCTCTAGAGCAGCCAATGCCAGTAGAGTTACTTTTTTCAGAGTTTGAAGGGGATCTCCTTTCTTCTGTGAGTTTCCTTCAGGGTTGAGATGGCATTTTCAGCCTCCGCCTTGGTTCTTTATTAGCTCACTTTGAGCTGTTTTTTCCTCATGCATTGCATGATGTACTCCTGCATTTGAACTTGCTCTCGCGGTTTTCATTCATACTTAATGAAGTTATTTTCATGGAAAAACAAAAGTCAGTGTCTGTGAAGTGGCATCCAAAAAAACAGCCGTATCATTTGCCAACTCACTGTCTAAGAGCTCATCCTCCTGCCTCAAAGGAAGCCTGAGCCCTACAATACCAGCTTGAGCTCTCTGATCTAAAAGTGATTGTTTCTCGGCCCTTGCTGCAGCAAGGTGCTCCTGGATCCAAGAATCTGTAGGCCTCTTATGCTCCTCCCTCTGGAGGGTAGCTAACTGCTGAGACGAATACCTATCTCATGCGCGTGAGGATCTCAGCCCTCCTAATACGAGCAACTGAAAGATAAAAGTTGCTAATACTAGAGAGGGCTGCAGCTAAGTCTGATGGAGAAAGCTGCCCGCCCTGCATATGAGATACCCAGGTCCTCAACATTGTCTCCGTAAAGGCCCTCCTTTGCATAAAATGCATCTAGAATCCTAACACTGGCAGAGCAGCCCCTCACATGAGAATCTGAAACCATCAGAATCACGGGAAAAGATCCAAAGTGGACACCCCAGTTGTGCAATGCTAACTGTACCACCTCTGTCAAGAGCCCAATCATCCACATAAAATCTGTCAATCCATGCATGGATAGGCATTTGCAATCTCCTGTTTGACCAAGAAAATAGGAGAGAAAGTGGCTGAGTGTGAAAAGCATCATCGTGCCAAGCATCCCTGCCACTATACTGAAAAAGGAAGGCATCCCAAGCTGCTCTCTCTAGGGAGTGGATACCACCTTCCCTACCACCCCTTTTGTTTGAGGGCATTTCAACCATGTTGAAATCGCCCCCTATAATCCAAGCCTTTGCAATATGTGACCGAGAGAGCAGTTCCTTCCAAAGAAGGACACAATCCCTCTTGAATTGGGTGCATAAAGGTACAAAAGACCAACCTTATTCCCAACAATCAAAAGAATAATCCACTGAGCTTTGAAAGGGACTAGGATGCCGTGTCCAACCAGTAAGGGGAGTATAGAAGAAGAAACAAAAATGCAAGTACCTCCCCTGGTACCCAAGGCGGGTGACTAAAAAAGTATGGCCTGAGAGAAGCTTACCTGACTTGGCACAATCCCTGACATCCAATTTGTGTTCCTGTATCATAAGAATATCAATGGGTCATTTGGATGAAGTTGGTTACGAATCATCTGCCTACGGTGGCGGTGAGGTGCACCCTTGAGGCCCTGAATGTTCCAACTGACAATCCTCATCGGCGAGAGGAAGAGGTCGGATGAAAGACCCTATACAACCTAGTAGCGGAGAAATCCCTCTCCTGGGAAAGAATCCTCCTATCAAGAGGAGGGAAGTCAATTGGAGAAAGCACTCCCACACCTACAGAAGGGGAAACTCTATCCACAGTGATAAGGTGCTCCCCAAGAGTAGAGGGTACAAACTCCTCCTCTAACTCAAACTCTACCATGTCTGCTAGAACTGCAAAAACATTCTTGAATGAGGCAACTGGCGCAGGTGTGCGGAGGATCCCTGTGGATGATGGAGTTGAAGCTATAATCCCCTTTCCTCTGTCAAGAGGTAAAGGGGACTACTGACGGCGGGCCTCATCCAAATAAATATCCCTAGAACGGATTACGGCCCGGGTTTCGCCAAGGAGTAAAACATTTGAGGCTCCAAAAGAGAGAGCCAAGCTACTACGCCCAAATTCATAAAAAGAAAGAAGAACGATGAACATTCTCACTAATCCAACAATCCCCTTCCAAATGCTCCTTGCTTGTCTTCATTCCCATAAGCAATGTTGGATCTACTCCACTGTAGAAAGGGAATGACTACATGTGGAACCTTGCTTATCTCCAATGCCATGAGCAATGTTGAATCTACTCCATTGCAAGGGGAAAAATTTTGTGAGCTTTTTGTCGAGAGCTTTTTAGGGAAATCTGCAAGATTTTTTTAGAACCTCAATCACACCACCCTTAACCCAACATATACACACACACACTTTTTTTTTTAAGGGTGAAAATTTTGATGCTTTATATTACAAAGTAACTACCTCAAAATGGGATGTGCCAAAATACATCAAGAGACGATCTTTGTAGAAGACAAGTATACATCAGACGTTCATACTTCATTAGTCTAAAAGGGATCCACTCGGTTGCATACGTCATCATGATGATGGAACCCTTCTTTCACACACACACTTTTCTTTTTTGGTGAAAATTTTGTTACTTTATATTACAGAAAAAACTATCCCAAAACGGGATAGTGATTCTGAGATCTTTTTACTGAGATCTTTATATTCCAGAATCACTATCCCAAAACAGGATAGTGATACTGAGATCTCTCTCTCTCTCTCTCTCTCTCTCTCTCTCTCTCAGGCAGTGATCAGGGATGGCAGACTCATCACAGGCACCTTGAGGCGTGCTCCCACAGTGCTTAGAGATGGCAGACCAGTAGATATAGACCCACCTCCACCTCCTGCTCCGACCGCTTGACGGGACAAGGCCCCGGGACAAGGCCCATGGGACACACCATCCGTCGGATAGTCTACGCATCGCTGTATGACCGCCAACCCTATTATGAGGTTCATTTTGACCACCAGTTCGATGATGTATATAGCCAGAACCTCAGCCGCCTACTCCGTCCTCATCTATTAGATGCTCTACCATCCACGCAGGACCGGTGGGAACTTGTACATACTTCACTCGTTTCTGCCGCTCACATGTCATTCCTTGCCACATGTCATTCGTCCAGTCCCCCACCGGTTGGTCTTGTTCCTTGCAACGGTTGGTATGACGAGGAGTGTAAGGAACTCCGCAGGAAACTTCACCTTGAGACCAAGGAGAAGTCTCCCCTCCTTGCCGAAACCAAGAGAGACTACAAGTGGTTGGTTAGGCGCAAGAAACGCCAATTTCTAGCCCGGAATGAGGAGGAGCTAAGAAGCTTGCTTTTCAGCTGTGACTCCAAGGAATTCTGGAGAAAATTCCTCCGCTTGAAGTCTCAGAGCCCCCTCACAGATCCACGTGTCTGGTCTGCATATGCTTCAGCTCTATACGATGTTCCAGATCAGCCAGCCATCGATTTATCCCATACCTCTAGGCCAGCTTCATCTAGTCTCTTCACACCAGAGAGTGTCCGTGCAGCAATTCACCGATTGAAGAACGGGAGAGCTAAGGATCATGATGGATTGCAAGCGGAGTATGTAATCCATGGGATTGATGCCTTAGATTTTGTTCTTTCCCGTCTCTTCAATGAGTCTGTTTGTACAGGCCTACCACAGTCGTGGTTAGGCAATACCATAGTACCTATCCACAAGTCGGGGGACCCTATGGAGCCATCGAATTACAGGACCATCATGATTGGCCACGTTATGGCCAAGATCTATGCATCAGTTTTGGAAAGCCGTATAAATGACCATGCCGAGACGACAGGACTCAGAGCCAGAGGGCAGGCTGGATTTCGCAGGGATCATCCGACACTTGACCACATCCTCACACTCAGGGCACTGGCAAAGGAGGCGAAGTCACGAAGGCAACGGCTTTATTGTTGCTTCGTGGACTTCAGGAAGGCATTTGACACAGTTCCGCGATTCAGATTGTTTCAGAGGATTCGTCAGATGGGCTTCAGTGGAGAGATACAGTGGGCTATCATGGCTTTGTATGAGAGGGTCACTGGTCGGGTTCGGACACGTGAGGGGCTCTCAGAGGAGGTATGCAGCACGATTGGGGTGAAGCAGGGTTGCCCGCTCTCTCCTACTCTCTTTGGATTATATATTGATGAGCTAGAGATGTTTGTACAGATGACAGGCGGTGTGGGCTCTACTCTCTCAGGATCCTCCATTCCTATCCTCCTGTATGCGGACGATGTGGTTCTCATTTCCTCTACTGCTCACGGCCTCCAGGCACATATTGAGGCACTCCACAGGTTTTGCCAGGATAGGGGGTTGACCGTAAACCTTGGCAAGACCAAGGTTATGGTTTTCAACACCTCTGATCGTATTTACAGCACGGATGAATTTTGCTTCACTTATGACGGAGAGCCCATTGAGCTTGTTAGAGAGTACACTTATTTGGGGGCAGTTTTCAGGGGACCGGTCTTCACCATGACATATGCAGCACGAGATAGGATTAGTAAAGGGTATGCTTCGTTGGCTCATCTTGAGCGTCAATGTTTTCAGTCCCACTTTCAGCATCCCGATACGAAATCCTTGCTTTTTGATACATTGGTGAGACCAGCTGCGATGTATGCAGCTCCTTTCTGGGTAGGAGACCTCGGCGCTGCAGATTGGAGACGAGTAGAGAGGTTACAGATCATCATGTTCTCTCGGCTCATTAGGGCCAAGGCTACAGTTCTGCACGAGATCATGCTAGCAGAGTTTGGAGCTACTCCCCTTGCATTGGATGCAGCGTTTCAGTCGGTCATGTATTTGCATAGGGTTAGGGAGTTTGGAGACTCAGCAGCAGGCAGAGCTCGGTTGCCATGGTTAGCACTTGCATTTTCTATGGAGTTGGCACGATCTGGGGCCCGATACTGCTGGTACTTCAGACTCACTAGGTGGCTCACATCTCTTGGACTAGACATGGATAGACTGCCTCCCTTCCGATACAGCATGGATGCCCCTCATCTCGAGTTGACTCGCCACGAGCTTAGCCAGGGTCACGAGAGCAGACTTGCTGCAGCTTCATATGTATCGCACTTGGATTTATCCCACGCAGCTTCCGACGAAGATGGCCACATATCGTGACCACTTCCTTCGGATCTCAGAGGATGGGTTTGTCATTCCACCAGGCTATACAGGTATCCACATGTCCCACTCATTGAGGATTGTCATTCCACCAGGCTATATAGGTATCCACATGTCCCACTCACTGAGGATTGTCACTGAGGTTTGTCATTCCACCAGGCTATACAGGTATCCACATGTCCCTTGGCCAGCTTAGAGTCTCTTCGCATCAGCTCGAGATAGAGGCTGGTAGGATGCGACGCATGGAGGATGGATGGCGACCAGGCCGAGAGACCAGGATCTGCCCTTGTTGCACCATGGGAGAGGTGGAGTCAGAGGAGCACTTCATTTGCAGATGCCCGCTATATTATGAGCTCAGAGGTAGATTCCACTGTCTCTTCACGGATGGCTTTGGACCTCTCTCACGAGTGATGGACTACGAGGATCAGCATTGCCTAGCTCTTTATGTCAGGGAGGCCACTATGCTTCGACGAGACTACCTCAGAGACCATCAGCACAGACCGGAGCGTGATAGAGCCCAACCTGATAGAGCTCAGGCACACGCTATACCAGAGGACAGAGACCAGGAGGAGCATGAGGAGGTCAGAGCTCACACAAGACACATGCCTCCACCCTGTGGATGTACATATGAGATGGTTTGTAGACGCCGCAGGATCTTGTTACATAGGGGACGTACTCGCCGCTTCATCTCCAGACGATCCAGGATGATGGCAGCTTTTCGGAGGAGACTTACTCATGGAGATCTCGCCCCACCAGCCGCTCACCTCACCTTTTCTCAGATTTGTATTCTCATAGCAGGAGGCAGAGTCGATGGACAGGATTTCCAGTATTATTTTGGTTCTCAGACTCTGTGACACCTGGACTTGTATCTTTGCATTGGCATATTGTACTCATCCCCCAATTTTGCACCCAGGGGCGGTTTTCTTGCATCTAGTTTACTTTTTGTATTTAGGCTCAGATTTGACATTATGTACTTTCACTGGCATTGTATTGCGTAGCACTTAGATGATATTCGACGATGCCTCTTCTTTGTGGCACGTTGATTTTGTGCTATCTTGTATGCAGAGTTCTTGATGTCCCATGGGCCCATTTTGGCCTTTAGTGGATAATAATACACTTTCTTTCTTTCTTTCTTTCTCTCTCTCTCTCTTTTTAGATATGGAAAAAAATTTCCCAACTCCAAAGAGATCAGGATTCCTACATTAAAGGAAGGAAATTTTCCGTGAACTTTTTTGGCTTCCTGGAAAGTTTGCAAACTTTTTTCACACATTTAGCCATATCTATGAATTACATGAAGACATTAAAATTATCTATATAAGTCCTAGAGATACCTTTATGTGTATATATCAATTTCTCCATATACACCATGGTCGAGATATTAAGGGTTGCATATGAGATTAAATATATATTATTTTTTAATAGCCTAAATCCCTTGCAAAAAATCCAACTTTTTAATACACACATAATTTGGCATTTTTGACATTGGACATGAGCTCATAATGATGTACAGTTTGTAGGTGGGGACTAATACTGGAGGAAAGGATCCCCCTCCAAATCCATCTCCAACCTTCACTTACTGTACACACGATGTGACCTCTTCCTTCATGCATGGATTCTCTACGGACAATCACGATGAAAATGACTTTTGGAATCCAAACGTTGACGTTGATATATCTCGGGTCACTTCCGTCCACTTTCCATAGTTGAGCAATACGAATGACTCTCCCCTAAAGGAGTATGAACCACAAGGAACTAGAACTTCGCTACCCCAATCTTGCCAGATTCTGGCAATTGACCTCCCAAGCCGACAGCAAGGCCCTCTTACGGGGGAATTGTCCAGGAATTCAGGAGGCCTCTTCAATCACCTGTTCACGCGTCGTTCTTTTGGCTCTACTAGGAATGGTGGACAAGGAGAAACAGACGAGAGAAGCAACTCTTCCCAACAACGAACCTCAAATGGAGAAACCTGGGGCGCATCAAGAAAGCCCGGAGAATTGGTCGAAAGTCAGACCCCAATGACTCAGGCGCTTCGAGGGAGGGGAGGATTTCGAGCCAGGAAGAAAAGAACATGCAGCCGCCCACCAAGAGTGCCGACACCAACCCAACAGGTGGACATAGAACAGACAACCACCTAGGGAGAAGAACAGCCTCCCCCACAGGCGTAGATCAAGGGCCCAAGCCAGCAGACAACAGAAATCAAACTGAAGGAAATGCACCAAAGAACCCACGACCACATTAGCAAGAGAATTACCAATTTGAAGATGAGGAGAAACCAACTGTTAAAGGTAAAGTGGCTACTTTCCTGGACGAGGATAGATTAGAGCAATCCATTGATTGGCTTTCATCACATGCCTTAATTAGGTATCTTCCAGGATCTAGACCTCCAGCTGCTTTTCTTAAAGGATGGATGAGGAATAATTGGATTAGAAAAGGCTTAGTGGTCACTAGTGTGAGGTTTCTGAGAAGAGGCTTCTTTTTCTTTTTATTTGAGATTGAAGATATGGCCTGGAAAGCCTTACATCATGCCCTCTGGACTATCATAAATCAACCTCTATACTTAGAGTTTTGGACTCAATATTTCAACCTGTTGTTGGAGGTGGTGGCCTTCACCCCTCGGTTGGCTAAGATGGAGCATGGTTTGTGTGTGGAGCTAGCGCGCTGTCAACACATGGCAATTTGATGGGACACTAATCCCATATGCATTGGTGCCCCCTTGAGGGGCTTGAATATAAAAAGACTTGTTTGTCCTCTCTCTCTAATACCTCCTAGGACTTTTTGGGAGGAGAGAGAGGCTCTATTGCATGGCTAGGGGGTGGGGTTTGGGGCCCCCCGTACCCGGTGCACACGTGACGACTTCTGCACCAACACGGTATCAGAGCAATCAATCAGAATGCGAACTTTGCGGAATTTTGGCACGGCCCCTGTGTGGGCAACACATGGTGGTTGTGGGCTCTTTGGCGGCAGATTGTCGCGATCCGTGCGACGACTTTAAGTGCGACTTCATGATGACTGTGGTGGTGGAAGCTCATGATGACTCCTGACATGTGTACCTCCTTGTGGACTTTGGCACCTGTGCTACTCGTGGTGTTTGGTGGAAGTTGGCCTTTGTTTGGTGGTCCGGTCTTGTGTTTGTCTGTGGTCAGGTTTGGTCAGCTCCACAGTTTGTTTACCTCGAGGTTTGTCCATAGGGGGGTGTTGGAGGTGGTGGCCTTCATCCCTCGGTTGGCTAAGATGGAGCGTGGTTTGCGTGTGGAGCTAGCGCGCTGTCAACACATGGCAATTTGATGGGAGACTAATCCCATATGCATTGGGGGCAGGGGGCTTGAATATAAAAAGACTTGTTTGTCCTCTCTCTCTAATCCCTCCCAGGACTTTTTGGGAGAAGAGAGAGGCTCTATTGCATGGCTAGGGGGGGGAAAAATCTTTTGGCGAGCTTTTTAATGTGAGCTTTTTTACCATTTCCTTTGTTTTTGCGAGCTTTTTTTAGAAATCCATACATGTTTTTGTTATAAGAAAGCTGGGGAGGTTAGAAAGAGGGGGAGAGGATATAGGATATGTTCATTTTCATAGCATGTGGAAGGGGTGGAAGAGTGTATACTATGCACAAGGGGGGGCGGATATGAGTGGCAGTAGGAGGCAAAAAATTATGGAAGATATGTCCATATTTAAAGTAGAAGGGAGGAACTATGGGAGATATGTTCATTTTAAAAGTGTATAATTTGAAACTTTTGACCTCATATTTGGATTCCTCGTCGAATTCCGGTCATTTTGAGTACCAACATGACCATATTCCGATAAAAATTGAAAAAATGGTGTTTTTGTCATTTTGGCCTGTTTTGGGCCTATTTTGAGTCTGCGCTAGAGAGGGAAACAGCCCAGATCGTGCGCTAAGGTCCTTAAGCAATCACTTAGTGGAAAAGGAAGTGATGGAGCGATGACAACCAGGGGGTGGGCTTGGAAGCAGCCATCCTTTGAAGAAAGCGTAATAGCGCAGACTCAAAATAGGCCCAAAACAGGCCAAAATGACAAAAACACCATTTTTTCAATTTTTATCGGAATATGGTCATGTTGGTACTCGAAATGACCGGAATTCGACGAGGAATCCAAATATGAGGTCAAATCTATCAAATTATACACTTTGAAAATGAACAAATTTCCCATATGCTCTCCCTTCCCCTTTACATTTAGGAGATGAACATAAGTTTCACATTCCTCATCCTCTCTCTCCTCCTTGCACTCCTCTTTGCATACCTTATAAGTTCCCCCTCTAACTGTGATAACGAATATATGTTCCAACTCCCCTCCCCTCCCTTCTCCATGCCACTTTACCCATGCGACCATCCCTCCCCTTTTCCTTTATCTCCCCTCTCCCCCCTCTCTCCTCTTAATTACAACCATAACCCAAACTTTCCACCCACCCCACACACTCCATGAACCCCCCCCTCCCCCTCTCTCTCTCTCAAGTGAATGAAAAGCTCACAATATTCATGAAAATTGAAAAAAAGCTCATGACAAAAAGCTCACCAAAAAATCACACCCGCGAGGCGGTGGGGTTTGGGACCCCCCATACCCGGTGCACATGTGGCGACTTCTGCGCCAACACAACCCTGACAAGCCTAGATCTACATTTGTTCCTGTGTGGGTTGAACTCCCTGACCTTTCTTTTTCTATGGTAAATCAAGCTCCTAACCTTTGTAGAAGCTTAGGGCAGGTCATTGATGTAGAGAAAGAACAGTTTATTAATCCTAGAGGACACCCTCAAGTTTGTGTCAGGCTGGATGTTGGTGAAGAACTCCCAGATACCCTGGTAATTGTCAATAGGAATGGGAGTGTCTTCATGGAACAACCTTTGGTTTACAAGAACCTTCCTAATTCATGTTTTTTGTGTGGGGGTTGTCAACCCATATAGTGAAAAGTTGTCCCTTGAAAAGAAACAGGCCTAAGCAATCTCAGGAACAAGCTCAACAACAGGCAAGCCAACCCCCCAAGCCCAAGTGGACTGTTAAAGGCAAACAGAAAAGTCAAACTCAAGAGAAGAGTGCATAAATAGTAGAGCTGGCAATGTTACAGACTACTAAGTACAGTTGACACATGTGATGATAAAGTTCTGGAGGCTAGAGACAGATGCCAAACAATCAGGCAATGTAAAGTTTCTAGCTTGGATAGGATGCAACTAGAAAATGACCTTTCTCTACAGGAACTTAAAGAGGCAGCCTTCTCTATGGCTGATGGCAAAACTCCAGGGGAGAATGGTCTTCTAGTAGAATTTTACAAGCTTTTTTGGGACACATTGGGCCCTTCTCTAATGGCAGTTTGGAGAGAGTGCTGAACATGGCTCTTTACCCAACCACTTAAATGGAGGTGTTATAAAACTCATCCCAAAAGATGGAGACAAAACAGTTTAAAAAAATTGGAGACATCTAACCATGCTAAACTATTCTTACAAGATTTATGCCAAAGCTCTTGCACTGAGATTGAGATGTAAAATGGATAATTGGATTCTGCAGGAATAGAAAGGCTTCATAAAAAACAAGCACCTTTTGGAGGCAATTATGAACTTGTGGGAAGGTTGCACACATGATGAGGAGAGTAAACAAGAGGTTTGTCTAATAAAGATTGACTTTGACAAAGCCTATGACAAGCTTGATTGGGATTTTCTTCTGCAATCCCTTAACAGCTTGGGGCTTGGGACAAAGTTCACCTCCTTTGTTGCCCTACTGCTCTCCAATGCATCAACAAAGGTTTGTGTGAATGGTGAAATGTCTCAAAGCTTCTTGCTGAAGAGATCAATAAGACAAGGGTGCCCTTTGGCCCCTCTCTTATTTGCCATAGCTGCTAATGCTTTGGGATGGCTTATGAAAGACCAAGTGTCAAGTGGTAAAATTAGAGGTATTGAGCTCCCCTCAGGAAAACATCTAGTGAATCAGCAATTTGCAGATGACACCACTCTCACTATCAGAAACACAGATGCAGACATTCAAAGGGCTATGGACTGTATGGACATTTTTTGTATGGCATCTGGTTCTAAAATAAACCATACAAAAACAGGTTATGCCCTAATCACAGGGGGTTGTCAAAAACTCCTCGACCAGATGGGATGCAAAAGAATTCCACATGGTTAAATCTTCAGGCTGTTGGGTATTCCTATGGGCTTTAAAGTTAAAATAAAAGACAGATGGGAGTGGTTTCTAGGTAGATTCAAAAAAAAAATAGACAGACTCAGAGGTCTGCAGGTAAATCTAGCAGGGAGGAGAGTTGTTCTAAACCACTGCATATACCCAATAGCTATTTTTTATCTCTCCTGTTGGTGTCCCTCTAAAGTACGGTTAGAAAATTTCATCAAAGTTTGCATGTAGATCCTTCTTGGGGGGGCGGGGGGGGGGAGTAGCACAAGAAGGAGAATGTCAAAGGTCAAATGGTCCTTTTGTACCAGACCCAGAAAAGGAAGGAGGGTTGGGAGTAATTAATATCCAGTTGGCAGCCTACAAACTTGCAACCATGTGGATAATAAAAGCTATCACCTCTCCTGATAGTGATTGGGCCAATCTCCTACTTAGAAACTTTAAGTTTGTCAGACCCTACAGGACACCTAGGTGGAAGGACTTCCTCTCCTCTCTGCTATCGGGAACCAAGAGCCCTGTATGACTAAGGGGAGTCAACTCTGGAAAACCCTATGGGGGGCCTTTAAACAGATCAAGAGCCACATTGTTCTCTCTAGTAAAGGGAGCTTCATGACTCTGGACTCAATCTGGGTGTCTGTTTTCTTTACCAAGCAGCAATTAAGTGATGGTAAAAGCATGGCAACTCTCAAAGAAGGGGCTAGTCAACTGGGGAGATATGTGGGACAAAACCAACCTCAAATGGAAAACATGGCTGGAGATAATAAGGGAATACAGACTCAGTAATGCAGATCAAGAGCTAATTATGAGCAAACTACAACTGTGGGGGGGAGACATTACCTGCTGGAAAGGGGGCAGGGTTTTAAACTTCAATAGAGAGTTCAGCTGGGTTGGTAGTTCTTCTTTTCTACCCATGCCTACTCCTTCCGAGGGCATTGAAGAGGTTGTCTCCACCCTCAATACTAGATGGAATCTTGCTGATGCTGAAAGGAAATGGGGTATCAGGTTCTCACTGATCTGGGATAAAAGGATACCAGAGAAAATGTCCACTCTTTTGTGGCTAATTCTACATAAAGCTGTCTGGACTAATTGCAGAAGCTTGAGGATTGGCAAGGGAGATGGCACCTGCAAATCATGTTTAGGACTCAAAGAAGACATATTCCACCGTTTTATCTCATGCCCCAGGGCAAGAAAAGTCTAGAAGGTGGTTCAGTTAATGCTAGGGAAACCAATTAACTGGAAGTCCCTTCTTTTGGGGGATGCACGCTACCTTATGACACATGGGCGTACATCAGAGCACATGCTTTATGGTTTATATGGATTTCCAGAAATGCTTATTAGTTTAATGATGAGGTCATGCATGCTGATTAGCTATTTTTGAATTGGTATGAGGTCATCATAATATAATCAAACTTCTTCTCTGCCAAAAAAAAAAGAAGAAAAAAAAAAAGAAATGAGCTCAAAATGCCCAAAAACCCTTGACATTACTGTAAACATGGACACTTTTGATAATTTTTCAAAAACCGTCTAGGCAAAAAATCGACAAAAAGTGCATCTACAAGGCCCGGCTAGAGTGTGAGTAGTCATTGAAAGGCGCGCATGTTTACAGTCTTTTCTAGGGTTTTTGTGCCTTCAGAACTCATTTTAGGTTTCCAAAATGCCAAATTTTTCATATGTAAAAAGTTTTTGTTTGTTCAAAGAAATTAGAGCTTCCATAGGTTTTGTTTGATGATTACTAATATTTATTCCATTTTGTAATAATTTCTCATTGAAACATTGAGGTCTTCATTAGAGGAATCAAGTTCCCTAAATACATCATTGCATTAAGAGAGCTCATCCATGGCCTTCATTATCATATATGTTGATGATTTGATCATGCTCGTATTGGATTAAGGATGTACCTACTACCAACCCTTATTAAAGGGAAAAATTTAATGTAATGAGAATTTAGTTGCTAATCTATATCTTAATCCTTGTTTCTTGTTTCTAATAGCATTATGCACTACTTAGGAGTGTTAGTAATGGTCATGGTGCATTGAGGTTTATGTTTTAAAAAAAAAACATCAACTTTTATCAAAATTTCATCAAATATACCCAAAAAATATATTTGGGATTTGTATGCATAGAAGGGGGGTGTCAAAAAAGCTCACAAATATTATTAGCTTTCGTAACAAGCTCGCGACAAAAAGCTCACTGAAAAATCACACCCCTTCACTGCAGAAAGGAAATGACTACATGTGGAAGATACCCCAAACATGGACCTCCACTAGCTCACTGCAATTTCTCCATGAATAGAAAGGCAAAACAAAAGAGTGATTTTTCTATTCCGAAGGGATTTCCAGAGTCTCTTCCAAAATAGGATTTCTACAAATCATCAAAAAATAAAATTCTCACAATGAAGAGCTCTGGTGGGTTTCTAGCCTCTAAGGTTGAGCTGAAATCTCCTAGCACAGCTAACCGTATATCAAAAGAAGGAGAGGCTCTTCTCTCGGTGCCCTTCATCAATCCATTCCCAATACCTAGGGTCCCACTATAAATACTTTATGGGGACACCTCCATAAATCCAAGCCTTCATGAGCCCAAGGAAATATGACCCAGTTTAGGGTCTAAATATCATCCTAAAACCAAAAAACATTGCTCCACATGACCCACAACCTTGACATAAGTATATCATCCGTAGATTTGGATAACCTATCCCCAAAATGAACATCAAAGACCAAGGGATCCCCATCCTTTTTTTTTCAAAAAAAAGATTTCCATTAAGTATGAACAAAACCCGCGAGAGCAAGCTTAAAGTGATGAAAATACATCATGCCATGCATGAGAAAAAATATTCCTTAAAAAGAGGTGGAAAGTAACCAACGTTAAGGATAAAAATCCCATCTCAACCCTGCAATAGACTCAAAGAAGAAGAGGGAGCCCGTGGAAGGAGGGCGGGTATTGTATGCATGTGTTGGAAAATTCCTTCCAAGGTTCTTGTCTTGACAAGAGTCCTCTGACCACCACCTTGCATAATAAAGCTTTGCTATGCAAGTCAAGGTCTAGTATATTAAGGAATCCTATCCACGTGGGCCACCATGGCTCTGGTGTTTGCTGAACAGCTAGGCCAATCCAAAGAAAAATCGTTATCGCCCATTTGAGCTGAGTGATGCAGTCCCTAGAATGGCACCAATAAGAGTAAACAAACCATGTTGTGGCCGACGATACCTAGTTTTTTCCCCAAAGAAAAGAAACTTCTATTAATGCTTGAAAACACCGTACAAATAGCTTTCGAAATGAGCTAGAGATGGTAAGTACAAAACAGAACAAGATTGCCAACTATAAGAAAGCTAGCTTTTTGGATCTCCTAGCTCACTACCTAGAGAGATTCTGAAACGGGAGCTAGCAACCAGGGTGGTGGTCTATACATCTCCTAGCTCACTACCTAGAGAGATTCTGAAACGGGAGCTAGCAACCAGGGTGGTGGTCTATACATCTAGTTAATACCCCTTGCGGAAAGCGTGTAAAAGATTCCTGCAGGCCTTGCAGAAGCACTCCCGCCTTATGTCGTTGGTCGCTCTCAAACTTGGAGTACCGTACTTCCACGTGGCGTGCGCAATGATGTTCTGCCAAATGGCAACTAGGATAGCCACCAGGAAGACCAGCTGGCCTCCATCACCCAATTGGACCGGGCAACCCAAATGTTCCAAGCAGTAATGTTGGACATTGTCTCCCAAACACAATCCTCAAAAAGGGCAGTGAGCTTGACCGGGAGGGCGGAGATGCATCATATATCTCTATTTGGGAGACCTGTTGTCCATGGATCTTGTACGCCGTGATATTGGATCAATCGAGAAGGCGTGTCCTCCCTCTTTGAGCCAGCAGGCTACCATCCCCCAAGTGAAATCCCTTAGCATCTGCAATGTATAGGCCTCGATCGTAAGGGAGGCCAGCCAGATCCTCTGTATGATCGAGCACCCAAAGGCAGTGGTAAATAGTCTCCAGAACTCCTTCCGTGCATCAGATACATATGTCGTCTACCCGCATCTGCTCCAGCCAGGGGCCGATGGGCAGACCCCCGTAACAAAAAAAAGATATCATGTGGCCACAGACTAGTCCAGAGACGAGGCTAGAAGTGGGAGATAACCTCCCTCAGGACATCCTGCTAAATCCAATGCCGTTCCCTTGAGGGGGTCCATGCTCCAAGGTCAATAAGACTATGGTGGGATCTATGTACAAAATCCTATCCAAGCAGCCCACTCCAACCCCTCCAAGACTGCCTCAGCCTCATCATCTAGCTCTATCTCTTCTCCAATAAGCCTCTTGGTCCCACCCTATAGAATCGGCATAGTGATAGGATTCAAGAGACTCCCGATTGAAGAGTATCCTGAGAGATACCCCTGTCCATGAAAACTACCCTGACTAGCGGTGTGGGGTCCAAGGACTCCATAATCCCTCCCACTAGGAATCAACGATCGCTGCCTCAATCTCCACCTTCTGGGTGCCTGTCCCCCTCAGGTGAGAGAGGGCTTGCGTTCTGGCCCCTACCTTCCTAAAGAGCCGTCTCCAAGCCCCAAAGGATCTAGCTGGTCCACTATCCCACTGTGCCCGTCCAATGTTGGAGAAATCATAGTTAGTCAAAGAGTTTGTTCTAGTGTGTACTAGAGGAACCAGTTCATGAGTCTTTGTGTAAGAGTGCCATGTGGCATCTTGGGAGTTATCCCATATACATATGGTACTTAAATGTGCGTGTCCACTCTATATGAGTGTTGTACTTTCACTTGTCACATCAATCAACTCAAGTGGATCTTTTCGTCATCTAAGTGATTTCCTTTGGTTCTTGCCTTTCTTTCCAGTTCCATTTTCTTTCATTTCTATTTCAAGTTATGTTTCCTTCCTTCTAGCTCCCTTTCCTCCTTTCCACCTTCTTCATGTGGTATCAGAGCTATGTCCCCTTTCTAGCTTTCCCTTCCTGGGGCAAACCTTAGGAGTGAGGTAGCCCGAAAATGGAAGCTACCTTCTCCCAAAGGGCAGCCCTTTCCTCAAGATCTAGCCTCATCATAAAGATCGAGATGCCGATTTGGAGGAGCTGCCCATCATCGACTTGCTGCTAGCTGACTTGGAGGAGCTGATTGTCATCAACTTGCTTGCTGCTACTACCTGCCCGTGCTGCCCTTGTGCCTCTTCTTTCCTGCCCACGCTCACTCCAGCACGTGCAACAGCCCACGCTGCCCCTACACCTCTCCTTTTCTACCCGCGCTGCATCTTCTCCCTGCATGCTGCCCGCGTTGCCGCTCTTGGCGCTGCATCTTTTCCCTACCTGCTGCCTCCTCTTGGCGCTGCCTTCTCTTTGGATCTGCCTCACCATTTCCACATCCCTCACCGTGGAGAAGTTCAAGGGCGACGGGTTTCCCACTTGGCAACTAAGATGCAGCTGCCCCTCATGAAAGAAAATGTATGGGATGTGATTGAGGATGATCGCGACTACGCTACAACAATGGGCATTCAACAACTCAAGATATGGAAGCAACAAAGCTCAAGAGCCATTGCTCTTCTTGGACTTTGTCTTAATGACACTTTGATTCATCATATCAACTTGAAATTGGCGGGCAAGGAGATTTTGGCGCATCTCGAGAAAATAAAATCACAAACTCCAAGGTTTTCTTGAAGCTGCAATTTTATAAGTAAAAAATGGAGGAAAATGATGCATAAAGTGCACACTTGGAAAAAATGCAATCTGTTGTTCAACGTCTTTCCAACCTGAAGTATTCACCTGACGACGAGGACAAAATGGCTGTCCTCATAAAGAGTATGGAAGGAGTCTCTTGTTTTGAGAACACTCTTGAAGTACTTAGGCTTGCCTCGACAACCTTTGGTGATATGGTGACTCTTCTTCTCGATTTGGATCGCCGGAACAAATAATCTCTGCTCTTTACATCAAGCACTGAAGAGGCTCTTGCCACCACCAGCAATGTGAAGGAACATGGTGGAGAGGGGAAAGGGAGAGGGAGAGGGACAGAGAGAGGGTAGGCTAGGGAGAGAGAAGATAATAATCAAATGGAAACATAATGAAAGTGAAGGGAAATGAAAATTAGCAATATAACAAAATGGAAAGACTCGCATTGATAAAGCTTGATGTAGATTCCTTGATGTGTGTAGATGTGATGCACAAGTAATCATATATAGGATAGGACACACGCTAGGTACCAAAGTGTATATGGGATATATCCCAAAATGACACATGGCACTCACACATAAGACTCTACTAGAACTCCTAGTAGAATACGCTAAAACACACTCAACTTGACTTCATGTTCTAACACGATGGAAATCCCATAAGAACATCATGTGCAAAATATGTTCAGCGCAAGGGCCATATTGAAGCACATGGCTATACAAAGAAAGCAAAAGAACAAGACCATCATCATGCCAACTTGGTTGAAGGAGAGGAGACCCCATAAGAGATTCCCGTCATCGACAAAGCACTATCTGCCCATGTCGTCACCCTCCTTGAGGATGACGAACCATATGTACTCTGATTTCTATTATGTGAATCAATAAAGGTCCTTTGCCTTGATTAGTCCCTCTAAAATGATAAAAGATTTTGTGGCTTTGGATTCAATAAGGGTACTCTGCCTTGGGTAGTGTTGGGGAGTGGTGGGAGAGAAGAGATGCATCATGGCAAGAGATGAGAACACGGGGTGAAGATGAAATTGTGTTCTATTGATTTGAGAGGGAAGCCTCTCTTTTATAGAATGAGAGAGAGGGTGGCCTACATCATAGGCACCTCTCCTACATCAAAGGAGATAACTCCTACATCATAGGCACCTCTCCAAGTGGGGGCCATGCTTACATCATCACATGTGTCATAGTCCATAGCACTCAGTGTGCTTCTCTACATACACACACATAATCATATGACTGCTACTAGATGAAGCCCTTGATCACACATATCCCACATACCCCCCATCAAGGGTTTGTTTGCCTCATTCTATGTCAAGGATACATATAGTCACATAGTTTCACATGCCATCTCATGGTGGTCAAGGATAAATCTATGGCTAGGATCTCATGCTAGCAAGGTGCCCAAGGGTCAAGGTTTACGAAATGGGATAAAACATCCCCCAAATAGTTCTCTCTCTTGCATGTACAAGGATTAATCTTAGGCCTTTGTGTGGACCTAGATTCTCATGTCTGCAAGAGGTACCATGGAGGAAAAGACATATCACATGGCCTACATCATATGGTGACCATAGGTGATTTACAAAGAGGTGATTTCTCATGTCTGTAAGAGGTACCATGGAGGCAAATACATATCACATGGCCTACATCATATGGTGACCAGAGGTGATTTACAAAAACTATAAGGACTAAAACACATGACCATAACATTATTTTTGGAGTACTAATCTAGGCAGAGAACCTCAAAATTGACTACATGACTAAGTGATGATAACATTTCAAAGACGTTGGACCTTAAAACACCCAAATTTTTTAAACCATAAAATTTGTTTCTTCATTTGCCGATGGAGTTCTTTCTTCAACTATATTTGCCTTGTTGTTGATGTAGCCCGTCTTCACAAGATATGCTTCAATTTCCTTGGAGTTGTAGTAGGAGCCATTTCTCTCCTCTTCCAAAAGAGAAGCTTCAATATCCATTAAGTTGGATGTAAAAGTGTTGCTATACTCTTCATCTAGAAGACTTTTGAGTAAAACTTGTGCACCAAATACCTTTTCAAGTTGCACCCAAACTTCATGTGAAGTCTCACACCCATCAATGTGATAAATGTATGAGTCACTAAGTCCCAATGCCATATATGATAGCAAGGGCCTTTTCATATTGGACTATCCATTGTACTTCCCTTGGCTTCTTCTCTTTACCATTTGCCACATTCCATATCCTTTTTTTCATGATGGTGAACTTCTTGTTCTTCATAATCTTCTTGAAATGTCCAAGCTTTATCTTGGTACCACAACATATCATCTTGATCATATCACATCCAAGCTCATCACTTACATCCTTTTTAGACATCAAGGTCAAGGCAGAGCACCCAATGGAAAGTAATGGTCTTCTATATATGTCTCTATGAACAAGTAAGTACCTTTGGGCAACTCCTCCTTGTGAAGACATGTTATTGAGTAGGTCTTACCACTTGATATATTATTCAAGGGCAGTGTCTATACTCTTACAATTGTCATTATAGAATCTACCATATGAGAGAAAATAAGGAGTAGATCATCTCCATAGATGCAAACAAATACTCTCTTTATGAATCTACTCAGACTTCACTCAATACATGTAGTCAAGCAAAGTGATTGTCTTCTTGATCAAAGTCACCCAATCCTCAGTCAAGAGATGAAGTCAACTATGAAAGAAATCTCTTAGAAGGAAAATCCCCAAATTTTAGTTGACCTTGTCAAACATTCTAACTTCATAACTGATAAAATTGCTCCAAATAGACAGCAGCATGGTGGAGGGCAAAATTTGAATAGTTAAAAGCTCTATTGATGGGGGTTTTTTGGTGGAATGAAAGAGATAATACCAAAGTACATCCTCAAGAAAGAAAAGGATGGGAAAAAGAATTCTTAAAATGGAGCCGAGAAATATTATGCTGGTTTATGATATTTTTGAGAGATAAGGGATAGATGCAGTTGGTCCTCTACCCAGAACTTCCAAAGGGAAGTGTTATATGCTTACTGTAGTGGAGTTATCAAAATGGGTGGAGGTGAAGGTAGTAAAAAGACTGGACAGCAAAGGGGTTGCTGATTTTGTATATGAGCACATATGCTGCAAATTTGGGATTCCCCTGGAGTTACTTTCAGATAATGCTCCTGGATTCATAGGAGAAGTGACAGATCACTTGTGCAGTAAGTTGAATATTAATCATAAGTACATCACCCCATATTACCCTCAGTGCAATGGGTTGAAATGGAGATTTCAAATTAATGATGACTAAGATGACGGGAAGTCACACCAAAAATTGGGATTTGGAGATGAATCGAGTTTTGTGGGCATACAGGGTAGCAGTGAAGCATAGCACTCAATTCTCTCCATTTCATTTGGTGTATGGGAAAGAAGCAATACTGCCACCACTGGATGTGGAAATACTAGCTTTGAAATTTTTAGTCGAAGAAGGACATGAGCCTGTAGACAGTTATAGGGAGAGATTGTTGGCACTGTAGGTGATGCAGTTAGACAGGAATTTGTCTTTTGAGCATTACGCTAGAGTGCAAATGCGGAGGCAAGAGTTGGAGAATGCAAAAATTAAGAAAAAGGAAATCGAAGATGGAGACTTGGTTCTCAGATACAATAGCAAATTGGATAGTACATTTCATACTTCTTTTCAGACCAAGTGGGAAGGTCCATACAGAGTGGAGAAGAAATTTGAAAATGGCACTTATCAACTGACTGATTTAGATGGTAAGAGACATAAAAAGAGAGTCAATGGTATCTGTTTGAAGAAATACTTTGCACAATTGATGGTAACACTAAAAGAGGAAGATCATGATGATAATGAGCTGTGGTAGAATGGTGGAAATCAGTAGAGAGTGAAGAAGAAGAGCATCTGGATCTTACATCTCTTTTCTGCTCACTGTTGAACATGAATGTCACAGTAGAAGAAAGGGGTTACTAGAGATGTGTGGATAAAATTGTAAATACGTTTTCCACTTGTTGCATGCTGATGAGTAGGCACATAACTATGCACATAGCTAGTGGGTGCTGGCTTTGAGTTATGGACACTCTCATAAAAGACTATATACTAATGTAAATATTTTCTTGAGATTGTAAATGCATTTGTAGGGACTCATGGGAAATGATGAGAGCAGTGTGGGTGCACCAGACATCCCAGAGCATGATATCCAGTGTGCGATGATGTTTTGTTACGGGATGACTTGTGCTCCTTGTGATTGTCCCGAGCCATATGTGTATGAGGACAATAAGTTTTTTTTTTTTTTCAAGAAAATTACTTCATGAAGTATGAATGAAAACCACGAGAGCAAGCTCAAATGTGGGAGTACATCATGCAATGCATGACAAAAAAACAGCTCAAAGTGATCTAATAAAGAACCAAGGTAGAGGCTGAAAATGCCATCTCAACCCTGAAGGAAACTCAGAGGAGAAAGTAGATTCCCTCCAAACTCTAAAAAAAAGTAACTCTCCTGGCAGTGGCTGCTCTGGAGGATCCCTGCGTGCTCGCCCAAATGGCCATCAGAGTGTGTCAGTCCAAATACTGGCCATAGTCTGGGAAGGGTGAACCTGGATAGCATCCATCGCCTTTGTACACCTAGCTCTCCAAATATGCCAAGCTGTAATGCTAGCCAAAATCTCCCAAGACGTGTCTACTGAGGCATGAGCAGATCTGAAAGTAGTGAGGGGAACATCCTGGAGGGAACAAGACTCCACTGAGTATCGCCATAGTCTGGGAAGGGTGAACCTGGATAGCCTCCATCGCCTCTGTACACCTAGCTCTCCAAATATGCCAAGCTGTAATGCTAGCCAAAATCTCCCAAGATGTGTCTACTGAGGCATGAGAAGATCTGAAAGTAGTGAGGGGAACATCCTGGAGGGAACAAGACTCCATTGAGTATCGTCATACAATGAAAGTTGGATCTGGATCATGTCCCTCAAAAAACACCTGTGGGCCAGTAAGAGATAACCAAGCCACTGAACCCCAGGTCATATAGAAAGGTGATGTATGAAAGATGCCCTAGCAACACCTTTCCAGATCGTCCTCGCCTGTTTGCACTCCCAAAGGCAATGCTGTACTGACTCAACTACCATGTGGCAACGAGGACAAGTAGGGTCAGCCCCGAACCTGGATCTCCACAAGTTAACTGCAATCCCTCAATGAATAGAAAGCCAAAAGAAAAGAGTGATCTTTCTATTCCTGCGTGATTTCTAGAGCCTACACCAAAAGTTCTTCCGCACAGCTGCGAAAATCTGAAAACTATCCCAATGTGGCGCTCCGGAGGGCCTCCAACCTCTACTGCTGAGCTGAAACCTCCGAGCATTTCTAACTGTGTAGCAAAAGAAAAGAAAGCTCTTCTTTTGGGCAATAGTTTTTTTGTTGAGGGTGTCTTGTAAATTTTCCAGTGTGTCGGGATTGGGCCTATATGTGGATAGTCGGTGGGCAATTAGATACTAAGTGCTTGTGGTATGCATTAGTGTGCTCAAAGTCTAAGTGTGGTGCATTAATTGCCTTGGTCTAAGTTTTGTGGGGAAGCTTTGGGAGTGGTAAAAAGGCAAAAGTGACGTGGCTAATTTTGTAAGAAGGAGGCCATGCATGCTAGGTGATGAGAAAAGGTAAGCTTCTGGATTGTGAGAGCTGGCACGTACATGGAGCTTCGGCTTGCAGGAGAATTCCAGAAGGGATCATGGGCACAAGGAGGATGAGCACACAAGCTCAGGGGAGCAAGGGAGTCAATTGTGCGAGCTGGGTGTAGCTTGATTTGAAGGAGCGTCTCTATTGTCCGGGTCTAGGAGCTTGTTGGAAGGATCAACAAAGAGAGCAGGAAGAGCCGGGTGCTTTGTGAGAAGCTATCGTCGTGTGAAGGGGGGCAGAACGACAGGGAGGCCGCAGCGCTGTTGGAGGTGAGGATTGAAAGTGACTTGGGAATCACTATGTATGGGCGGGGATTGCAAGGATGCGGATGCTGGGGGTGATGCTACCCCCATGAGCTGAGTACACAATGAATTGGAGAGGAGCCGGGAATTCATGAGCGTTGTGTGCTCCGTGGTGGTGAGGAGGGAAGCTGCAAGACAATAGTGATTTTCGCTTGAAGGTGACGGGCGACGGGTTGAAGCAGACTGGTCATTATGCAAGCTAACAATTGGGCCAGCACTTAATATTGAGCTGGAGGCCTCTTGATTGAAGAAGTTGCTGCGTGAGAAGAAGAGAGCTTTGTATGCAAGGGAAGCTGCGGTGGTGACTGTTTTTTTTTTTTGGCAAAAAAGAGACTTCTATTAAGTATTAAAGAAAACCATTAGAGCAAGCTCCATACAAGAATACGGGATACACCATGCAATGCATGAAAAGATCAAGAGCCAAAAAGAAAGGATTGGGGCTGATAGTGCCATCTCAATCTGGTAGCAACCTCCGAGAAAAAGGGAGAACCCCTCCAAACTCGAAGAAATACAGTCCTCCTAGAAGAGGCTACCCGTGAAAGGCCCTGCATGCTAGCCCATATGGCTATCAAAGTGTGAATCGTGTCACTCCAAATACCAGTGAACACCTGTGATGGGTGTATCTGGGTGTCATCCAAGGCCTCTGTGCATCTGGCTCTCCAAATGTGCCAAGAGGAAATGCTAGCCAAAATCTCCCAAGAGGTGTCCACAGAAACATGTGAAGCTCTGAAAGGAGTATGTGGTACATCCTGAAGAGAGCAGGGCTCTATCTCCTGTCGGCGGATCGAGAGTGCCCAAGAGGAAGGCTCACCTTCATAAAATAGCTAGGGCCCAGTAAGGGATAACCATGCGACCGAGCCCCAAGTCATGAAGAAAGGGGAAGTATGAAAAATGCTGAGTATCCGAGCAACTCTTTTCCAAATAATTCTCGCTTGATTGCAGTCCCAAAGGCAATG
Source organism: Dipteris shenzhenensis (assembly GCF_047967505.1). Taxonomy (NCBI): domain Eukaryota; kingdom Viridiplantae; phylum Streptophyta; class Polypodiopsida; order Gleicheniales; family Dipteridaceae; genus Dipteris; species Dipteris shenzhenensis. The sequence goes on from NC_141617.1 coordinate 42,475,663, forward strand.
TCGCACTGACTCCTCTGCAGAATGACAACGAGGGCAAATCGTGATCTCCACAAGTTCACTGCAATCCCTCCATGAATAGAAAGCCAAAAGAAAAGAGTGATCTTTCTATTTCTGAGGGATTTCCAGAGCCTCCTCCAGAAATTCCTACGCAAATCTGCGGTGATGAAGAAGCTCTCCCAATGAGGGGCTCTGGAGGGAATCCAACCTCTACTGCTCAGCTGAAATCTCCTGGCATTACCAACCGTGAAACGAAAGAAGGAAATCCCCCTCTCTCGGTGCCCATGATGTATGCACTCCCACTCTCCTGGGTCCCACTGCAAGCACCTGATAGGTGCACCTCCATATAACCACAACCTCCAAGATCCCAGGGCCAAGAGCAGAGGGTCGGGGTCTAAGTACCACTGCAATCCCGCTCCGTGGTCCACAAAACCAGCAATCCTGACAGGCTGAAAGGCAAGCTCTAGAATAATATCATCCGTGGATCTAGAGAGTATACCTCCATCCCCAACGTCAAAGACCAAAGCATCTTCCCCGAAACCTCGAAGAGCGATCACCTGTAGAGGAACTGCTGTCCTCGAAAAAGCTCCCATCCAAGTGGTGGAAGTAATAGCCACCTCAACTGTCCATTCCACCGGGATGGCTGCATCTATCTGCTGAATCCTGCATGCTACCCCTCTGAGGTGACTCACGGACTGTAGTCTCTGATCCTCAGGTAGCCTGATAAAAGCCTTCCAAGTGCCTACTGTGTAGGCGGGGGCTATCTCCCATCCAGACCACTGCATATAATGGGAAGTGCCCAGAGGTCTACCATGCTCATCAAGTATACTATCGTTCCAAATGATCGGCTGCCTATAAATCTCTTCAAGGGTAGAGGGCGGAACCCTTCGAAGAGTGTTCCTGAAGCTCCCCCAAGCTTTGAGGTGGTGACTGTTTTCACGTGACGGGTGTAGGATTTCGACTGTGGGAGCTTGAAATAGATGGGCTCCAGGTGCTTTGTGATGATGAACTCCATGGCGCAGCTGGCCCTTACTGTGTTTTGTAGGGGATTGGCTGCGCAATTATTCGAGGCGTCTCTGTAAGAGGCAGGAGAGAAGGGATATTGCTAGTTCACGTGATGACGATGGGGCTGTTGCCTTGGGTGAAAGCTTTATGAAATAGGCGTCGTTATGAAGTAGGCTTAGAGAACTTTGAGTCCTTGAATTCATGAGCAGGAGAGAAGAGCGACAGGGATTCTGCTTGAAGGACGGACGGGACTATTGCACTTGGTGCGAGGCTGCTGGACAGAGGTGGTGTCATATATGTATGAGGAGCTTTGAGGCTTGGCATGGTGCTGCTACTACACAGGCCGGGAGTGCTTTGGATAGAGGAGGGCTTGCAGGAGATTAAGAGGTTGAGGTAGTTGCTTGAGGTGTCTTCTGCATGGGCTTGTACGTGACTGGTTAGGAGCTAATGCTTAGAAAGAGTTTGAGGCATGGACATGGTATTATTCCTGCTCGTTGAAAGACTGTTGATGGACGGGGAGCTTCTTGAAGGAGAGTAGATGCTGAGGAGACTGCCAGAAGCACTTGCTGGAGAGCTTGAAGAGTAAAATTGCAGCCAGAGGAGCTGAATTTGCACTGACAGAGAGTGAAATTGCAGCCAGAGGAGCTGAATTTGCACTGTTTCTGGTTTTTTGTGGCTTGGAATGTGGATGTAGAGAGTTATGAAGGTGTGTATTGCTCTACTATTTTAGTTCATCCAACATGACGGTGCTACACTGTGTTTCATGCCTGGGATACCAGCAGAGGTGAAGGAGGGAGAGTCAGGAAATTAGATACAAAGTGAATTTCTCTTTCTGCAAGCTCCGTCACCTCCCTATACATTGTCCTTCATCTCTTGTTTCTTTTTCACCCTATGTCCTCCCCTTTGTACACATTTTCCCTTGTCTCCCTAGAACTCTCTAGTTCTCTAATCCCCTAGACTCTCTACTTTTACACCACCCTTTAGAATCCTAAGTCAATCTAACCACTCTACCCCCCATTGGGTCAACCATGCTCGACATGTTTTAAATAATAGCTCGGGGTTTCGGTAACCTGTTTGACGTGAAACAGGTCACATCCGGAAGCCCACAATACTCCCTATCTCCCTCTGGACTCCATAGTTGAGGTGGTTTTACAAAAAGCTAGTACGACCTCCCACACTCGTGTCACTATAAAACCCATAAACTACGCCAAAAGCTTTCAAACAAAATTTCCTCATAACGGTAGATGGATTAATCCTCATAACAGTAGATGGATTAATCTTATATAAGTACACCCAAAAAAAAGAGCAAATATATTCAATGATCATGTGATTCCACCATGTGTATTCATATAGTAATTTCTTTGATGTAATTGCTGCCAATGCCCCTACACACAATAAATGACTTTATAACTCCTCTAGTCTTATGTCAGACACATGTTAAGACATCTAGTATACAAAATGCATTGCTATGGATGTTTGTTGTGAATAGTTTTCAAGCCTTAAGAGGCTGAAAATTAACCTGATGTATAACCTTGACATTGTGTAGGTGCTTGACAATCTTGTGGTCCATGATATGCTTTCTTTCTTCCAGAGGAACCTCTGACAAAATAACCTGAAAATTTCCTCTTTGGTTAGCATCCAAAACCCAATAATATGAATCTTTAAACATTATCTTATGAAGAAAATTAGTATATTCTCCTCCACGGACTGAGTAGCCAAATGAGAGAAAGGAAGAGCCTCTTTTAATTTAGAATCCCTACCCCTCTCTCTCTCTCTCTCTCTCTCTCCCTCTTTTTGTAGCCATTTTTGGCATCTTAGCGGTATTACGATGAGGCCACCTAGTTGGCGCATCGTTGATGATGTATTTTCCTTTCGGATGATTTTGTGTCCCATAGGCCATGTATGGCCTTCCGTGGACCTTTAATAAAATTTCTTTCTTTCTTTCTTTCTCTCTCTCTCTCTCTCTCTCTCTCTCTCTCTCTCTCTCTCTCAGCCCCCCACTCAGCCCTCGCTCAGCCCCTCCCTCACCCGCTCAGCCCCCCGCTCAGCCTCCCGCTTAGCCCCTCCCTCACCCGCTCAGCCCCCCGCTCAGCCTCTCCGCCTCAGCCCCCCCCCCCCCTCTCACCCGCTCAGCCCCCCCGCTCACCCCTCCGCTCACCCCCTCGCACTCGCAGCCCCCCCCCGCTCACCACTCGCTCACCCCTTGCACCCCTCCTCTCACCCCTCTGCTGCCCCCCCGCTCACCCCTTGGAACCCCCCCCCTTCACCCCTCCGCTCAGCCCTCGCACCCCTCCTCTCACCCCTCCCTGCTCAGCCCCCGCAGCCCCCCCGCTCACCCCCCTCCCTCAACCCTCCCGCTCACCCCCTCGGTCAACCCCCCCCCCCACCCCCTCGCGCCCCCCCCGGCCCCCCCCCCCCCCTTTTTTTTTTAAAAAAAATTAAATAAATAAAAACGCAGCCCCAACCCCTTTTTTTTTATAATAAAAATAAATAAATTAAAAAAACCCCAACTTTTCTTTTTAATTTTAAAATCTCTCTTCTCTCTGTCTGTCTGTCTCTCTGTCTCTCTGTCTCTCTCTCTCTATCTCTCTCTCTCTCTCTCTCTCTCTCTCATCGTGCATTGGCAGCGCTCGCCATCTCCCGCTTTTCAATGTTGTCAGTTTCCCGTAATCAAACATGGCCGACACCGTCGAGCATGTTACAGAAGCAGCAACAGCAGCAACATCAATGGCTGCCACGACCGATATGCTGCACTATAGTAGAAGAGGACTTGCATCTTCTTCAAAGGACAGTGCAGTGCCTGCACTTGCCGCACTCCCAGTCGCAGGTACACCGGTTTCAGCTCCACTATCTCATCTTCCGCCCAGCGCAGTGCCCGCACTTGCCGCACTCCCAGTCGCAGGTACACCGGTTTCAGCTCCATTATCTCATCTTCCGCCCATAGCTACTTTGTACCCGCAGTTTTTTTCACCCCTCCCCTCTCAGGTTCCTTCTTCTCCTACCCCTTCTCCACCCTTTTTGCTCCCCCTCTCACAGCCCTCTGTCACCTCTTCCCCCCCTTTGTTGCCTATTTTACCTACTTTGCCAGAGGCTCCCTCCTCCTCATCCTCTCTACAGACTTTACCCACCTCCTCCTCTCCATCCCCGGTACCCGCTTTCTCTCCCCCTTTCCAACCTTCTCCTTCATCCCCGCTACCCACCTTACCGGTTTCCCCCCTTTCTCCCTTTCTTTCTCCTTCCATGCCTTGTGCTGTTTGTCCTTGCCGCCACATCCTACTAGAGCTTCAGCACTTTGAGACCCACCTCCGAGCTGCCCTTCAGATGCTTCACAGGAAGGACGAGACCATTGCTCTACTTACAGCTCAGGTTGCATCTCTTGCTGATCGAGTGACACAGCAGGATCGGGAGATCTTGTCTATTAGGACAGATCTTCAGGTCTTACAGGCGACTCATAGGACTCTTGCTGGAGAGATTCATGGACACACAGAGCGAGTGCAGCAGATCGAGACTCGCGTTCAGCACATAGACACATCTCCCACTACAGCAGTAGCAGCGGTTGAGGAGCGTTTGACCTGCCTTCAGACAGAGGTCCAAAGAGCCACAGAGTGGGTGGATGTCGTCCGCTGTCAGCCATCACAGCCTCAGAGATCGACTGTATCAGCTACATTGGCCGAGTCATAGCAGAGGGCCACAAAGGCCCTCAACATTCGCATTCGTGGTATCTTGCCCTCGGCGACAGAGTCCACGATGACACAGGCTATGACCTTCGTCTCTCAGACACTGGGAGTACAGGATCATGGCATAGTAGGATCATATAGAGTCGGGAGGGATCGTACTAGAGAGCAGCCCCTCATTATCAGATTCAGAGATGCCCAGGCACGTCTAGCTGCCCTCAGGAGGAGAGGGACACTCAGAGACCACCCACAGATTTCCATGGACGAGGATCTGACTCAGATACAGGTTGAGGATCGCAAGGCGCTCATGCCTCAGAGAGATGCAGCCCGAGCTCAGGGCAAGTGGGCAGTGATCAGGGATGGCAGACTCATCACAGGCACCTTGAGGCGTGCTCCCACAGTGCTTAGAGATGACAGACCAGCAGATATAGCCCCACCTCCACCTCCTGCTACGACCGCTTGACGGGACAGGGCCCATGGGACACACCACCCGTCAGATAGTCTATGCATCGCTGTATGGAACTGCAATGGTTCTTTTACAGCACAGCCAGGCAATCTACGGGGGGCATTCTTTGGGAGAGATATCATCCTTTTCACGGAGACACACGAGAGTCCAGAGAGACCTTTGCCACGAGTGACAGGGTATACATGGAGATCTGCCTTCAGGCAGTACACTCGAACATTTGGAGTGAGAGGATCTGGAGGAGTGGCCATTTTGTACAGAGAGCATCTCGATCGGATCATCACAGTGGAGAGAGCGGATTCACATGCCCGGTTCTTGTGGGTATGCATCCGCCGCAGAGCCCCTCAGCGAGATCTTTTTATTGCAGTTTGCTACTTCCCCCCGGCGCAGTCGATCTATTCTTCCACTGGACCAGGCCAGTCCATATTTGAGGATCTCTCAGCGGACCTTGCAGATTTTTCACATCGCGGAGAAGTCATCCTTTTAGGAGACTTTAACGCGAGGACCTCAGACAGACAGGCCCTCACTTATGACTTCATGGAGGATCCGGTCATACTCCCAGCATTTCACGATGATAGCCTCTGTCGGACTTCATCAGACTACACAGTACAGCCCACAGATCAGGGACGTCAGTTACTGGAGCTCCTCACCTCGCACAGTATGGTCATTTATAACGGCTTGTCCAGGTGGCCACAGTCTTCCATGCCTACATTCTCTTTTGCTTCTGGGCGTGGTACTAGCGTGATCCACTACATCATAGGTCCCCAGACTCTAGTCCCTTCCATCCATAGCCTTACTGTTAGCCCCTTCATGCCCTCTGCCGACCATGCACTCATCCACTTTACTTTGACTAATGTCTCCCATGACCCACCCCCCCCTCGTTATCATGACCGCCAACCCTATTACGAGGTTCATTTCGACCACGAGTTCGATGATGTATATAGCCAGAACCTCAGCCGCCTACTCCGTCCTCATCTATTAGATGCTCTACCACATCCACGCAGGACCGGTGGGAACTTGTACATACTTCACTCGTTTCTGCTGCTCACATGTCGTTCCCTGCCACATGTCATTCGTCTAGTCCCCCACCGGTTGGTCTTATTCCTTGCAACGGTTGGTATGACGAGGAGTGTGACGAACTCCGCAGGAAACTTCACCTTGAGACCAAGGAGAAGTCTCCCCTCCTTGCCAAAACCAAGAGAGACTACAAGTGGTTGGTTAGGCGCAAGAAACGCCAATTTCTAGCCGGGAATGAGGAGGAGCTGAGAAGCTTGCTTTTCAGCTGTGACTCCAAGGAATTTTGGAGAAAATTCCTCCGCTCGAAGTCTCAGAGCCCCCTCACAGATCCACGTGTCTGGTCTGCATACACTTCAGCTCTATACGATGTTCCAGATCAGCCAGCCATCGATTTATCCCATTCCCCTAGGCCAGCTTCATCTAGTCTCTTCACACCAAAGAGTGTCCGTGCAGCAGTCCACCGATTGAAGAACGGGAGAGCTAAGGATCATGATGGATTGCAAGCGGAGTATGTAATCCATGGGATTGATGCCTTAGATTTTGTTCTTTCCCGTCTCTTCAATGAGTCTGTTTGTACAGGCCTACCACAGTCCTGGTTAGGCAATACCATAGTACCTATCCACAAGTCGGGGGACCCTATGGAGCCGTCGAATCACAGGACCATCATGATTGGCCACGTTATGGCCAAGATCTATGCATCAGTTTTGGAAAGCTGTATAAATGACCATGCCGAGATGACAGGACTCAGAGCCAGAGGGCAGGCTGGATTTCGCAGGGATCATTTGACACTTGACCACATCCTCACACTCAGGGCACTGGTAGAGGAGGCGAAGTCACGAAGGCAACGACTTTATTGTTGCTTCGTGGACTTCAGGAAGGCATTTGACACAGTTCCGCGATTCAGATTGTTTCAGAGGATTCGCCAGATAGGCTTCAGTGGAGAGATACAGTGGGCTATCATGGCTTTGTATGAGAGGGTCACTGGTCGGGTTCGGACACGTGAGGGGCTCTCAGAGGAGGTATGCAGCACGATTGGGGTGAAGTAGGGTTGCCGGCAATCTCCTACTCTCTTTGGATTATATATTGATGAGCTAGAGATGTTTATACAGATGACAGGCGGTGTGGGCTCTACTCTCTCAGGATCCTCCATTCCTATCCTCCTGTATGCGGACGATGTGGTTCTCATTTCCTCTACTGCTCAGGGCCTCCAGGCACATATGGAGGCACTCCACAGGTTTTGCCAGGACAGGGGGTTGACCGTAAACCTTGGCAAGACCAAGGTTATGGTTTTCAACACCTCTGATCGTATTTATAGCACGGATGAGTTTTGCTTCACTTATGACGGACAGCCCATTGAGCTTGTTAGAGAGTACACTTATTTGGGGGCAGTTTTCAGGGGACCGGTTTTCACCATGACATATGCAGCACGAGATAGGATTAGTAAAGGGTATGCTTCATTGGCTCATCTTGAGCGTCAGTGTTTTCAGTCCCACTTTCAGCATCCCGATAAGAAATCCTTGCTTTTTGATACATTGGTGAGACCAGCTGCGATGTATGCAGCTCCTTTCTGGGCAGGAGACTTCGGCGCTGGAGATTGGAGACGAGTAGAGAGTTACAGATCATCATGTTCTCTCGGCTCATTAGGGCCAAGGCTACAGTTCCGCACGAGATCATGCTAGCAGAGTTTGGAGCTACTCCCCTTGCATTGGATGCAGCGTTTCAGTCGGTCATGTATTTGCATAGGGTTAGGGAGTTTGGAGACTCAGCAGCAGGCAGAGCTCGGTTGCCATGGTTAGCACTTGCATCTTCTATGGAGTTGGCACGATCTGGGGCCCGATACTGCTGGTACTTCAGACTCACTAGGTGGCTCACATCTCTTGGACTAGACATGGATAAACTGCCTCCCTTCCGATACAGCATAGATGCCCCTCATCTCGAGTTGACTCGCCACGAGCTTAGCCAGGTCACGAGAGCAGACTTGCTGCAGCTTCATACGTATCGCACTTGGATTTATCCCACGCAGCTTCCGATGAAGATGGCCACATATCGTGACCACTTCCTTCGGATCTCAGAGGATGGATTTGTCATTCCACCAGGCTATATAGGTATCCACATGTCCCACTCACTGAGGATTGCCCTTGGCCAGCTTAGAGTCTCTTCGCATCAGCTCGAGATAGAGGCTGGTAGGATGCGACGCATGGAGGATGGACGGCGACCAGGCCGAGAGACCAGGATCTGCACTTGTTGCACCATGGGAGAGGTGGAGTCAGAGGAGCACTTCATTTGCAGATGCCCGCTATATTATGAGCTCAGAGGTAGATTCCACTGTCTCTTCACGGATGGCTTTGGACCTCTCTCACGAGTGATGGACTACGAGGATCAGCATTGCCTAGCTCTTTATGTCAGGGAGGCCACTATGCTTCGACGAGACTACCTCACCATCAGCACAGACCGGAGCGTGATAGAGCCCAGCCTGATAGAGCTCAGGCACACGCTATACCAGAGGACAGAGACCAGGAGGAGCACGAGGAGGTCAGAGCTCACACAGGACACATGCCTCCACCCTGTGGATGTACATATGAGATGGTTTGTAGACACCGCAGGATCTTGTTACATAGGGGACGTACTCGTCGCTTCATCTCCGGACGATCCAGGATGATGGCAACTTTTCGGAGGAGACTTACTCATGGAGATCTCGCCCCACCAGCCGCTCACCTCACCTTTGCTCAGATTTGTACTCTCATAGCAGGAGGCAGAGTCGATGGACAGGATTTCCAGTATTATTTTGGTTCTCAGACTTCATGACACCTGGACTTGTATCTTTGCATTGGCATATTGTACTCATCCCCCCATTTTGCACCCAGGGGCGGTTTCCTTGCATCTAGTTTACTTTGTATTTAGGCTCAGATTTAACATTATGTACTTTCACTTGCATTGTATTGCGTAGCACTTAGATGATATTCGATGATGCCTCTTCTTTGTGGCACGTTGATTTTGTGCTATCTTGTATGCAGAGTTCTTGATGTCCCATGGGCCCATTTTGGCCTTTAGGGACAATAATACACTTTCTTTCTTTCTTTCTTTCTCTCTCTCTCTCTTCCAAAAATGCACAAGGGCTGAATATCCTTAACATTCAAGTGCACATTCTTACCCACAGGGGGAAAATGATGCTGCAGTTCTTGCAGGGATCTCAGCCTTGGGGTGCTATGATATGCCATTTGCTTTTACAACGTACCACTCCTGCTTTTGGACATTGGCAGCCTACACAATGGATTTTTATTTTGGGCTGTGTTGATGGCAAGATCAAAGGCTGTTCTCTGGTCTCTCATATGTTACCGCATTGGAAGCATGTCCTTTCACATTTGGAATGGCAATCTTTTGCAAGGAAACTGTCTCAAAGTAGAGAGCATACATTAGTTGAAGGCTTTTGCTCCTCCATTGGCAGTGCAGGAGCCTACAAGTTCATATTTCCTTAGCTTGAAAGGGATCCACTCGGTTGCAGATGTCGTTCATGATGATGGGACTCTCCTTTCTTTTCCTTTGGCTGCTGCAAAATTTGGCCTTGGTATGCATTACCGCTTCATGTGGCAAACTATTACTGGAATGCTCCAGCCTTTTCAGTCCATTCTGCCATTGGAGCTTGAGGATCTTCTTCAAGATTGGACTCTTTCTTCACCAGGGTCATCTTGTTGTCCTTTGAGGCTGTCACATATTACTGTCTCTTCTTTATATACAGTGCTTTTGCCTCCACCATGTGTTTCTCACAAGGCAAATCAGCTTTAGCAAATGAATCGCACCTGCAAAGTGGTGGAGGAAAAGATTGAGACAGATTTGGAAATCAAAAATTCCACTCCGATAACAGGTCTTCTTGTGGAGAGCTTTGTTAGAAGTTCTTCCATCTGGGCAACTTTTAGTGCATAGGAATATTGCTCCGGCCATTTGTTGTAGATGTTTGGCTCCAGCCTCATTTTCTTTGCCATTGCTCCCATACTCGTAATTGTTTGAGTTTCCTTGGGCAACGCTTGCAAATTCGATTCCAAATACTACCTTTAGAAAGTTTTTCTGGCTCTTTAGGATACAGCCACCCAAACAGGATTTTCATTTATTTTTCACTTGGGTTCAATCCTGGTCACTCTGGACTCTATGGAAGGACAAAAATGATAGTCTTTGGTGATCCTACTTTTTCACTTTTCTCTTTCTTCAGGCACTCTCTGCAGCAATCTTTCTATGATTTCTTTGCACACTAAGTACATAGACTATGATGTGTATCTATCATATATTGAGATCTTCTCTTGATGTATTTTCCCACATCCCATTTTTGGGATTGTGATTCTGTAATATAAATCAACAAAATTTTCACACACACAAAAAAAGTGTGTGTGTGTGTGTTCTTTTGGATCTTTGGGATACACCTACCTAGATAGGATTTTGATCTGTTTTTTGTTTGGGTTTGCTACTAGGCACTCTAGACTCTATCATAGAGTCTTTGGTGATCCTAGTTTTTCACTTTTTTCTTTCTTCAGGCACTCTATGTAGCAATCTTTCTATGATTGCTTGCAAACTAAGTACATAGATCCTGATGTGTATCTGTCTTATACTGAGATCTTCTCGTGATGTATATTTCCACATCCTGTTTTGGGATAGGTAATTGTGTAATATAACGCAACAAAATTTTCACACAAACAAAAGCGTGTGTGTGTTTTCAACAATGCAAGCCCATGTGTCGTGTGTGCAAAAGGCACATGAAGAAATGTAGAGAAGTGTGCATTCCAAGGAAAACTTATCAACAATCTTTGTGTGGAGTTGGAGGATTTTGCCATGTGGAAGTAGGATTCATGTAAGCTCCAACTCAACTTGGCTCTTGTCCTTTGCATAGTCGAACTTGCCAAGGGGTATCTTGAAATGGACACATGAAAAAGGTAGCCTAAAAGCACATGGATGGTGACACACATGCTTATGTTCTAGATGGAAAGATAATCTGCAAGTGACAAATATAAATGATTGAAGGAAGGTGATAAAGTATCCATAAAAGGAGCTCTTCCCTCTCTTCTTTAGCAAGACTTCCACTTTTAGATGAGATATTTCACTGTACCAATAAACTTTTTATAGCTCTTGCCTCCTCAAGCCTCTTCTATGAACCCTCTCTCCATGTAATGTTTCATCCATTAGACTCTTGAGCCTACTTCTCTCTCTAAGCTGCTCTTATTTCATGAGTAGCCTTGAAGCGCTGCTTCCCATACTTCTTCTCTATTTTCACCTTCCTCATCTTCTTCCAATTCTTCCTGCTGTTTCCTTTCCCGCTTCTTTTGCTTCTACTCTTGCTCTTCCACTTCTACTACCATTCTTCCCACTTCACTTTGTTAGAATATGAAGCCAAGTTGAGTTAGTTTGTTGTGTTCTAGTGTGAGTTCTAGTCTAGTATGTCCTATGGATGCCACGTGTCACATTGGGAGTTCATATGTGTGTGTGTGCTCTATACAAGAGTTGTACTTGTCTAGTGTCAAATCAATCAAGTATCAAGCTACAAGCTCTTTGGTCTACATGTGAGTACTTTCATTTTGGTTCATTGCTCTAGTCATTTCATTTCCATTTCATTATGTCTCTCTTTGAGTATCACTTCCTCTCTCCCTAGCCTACCCTCTGTGTCTCTCTTCCTCTCCACCACCAATCGCCTTCATGTGGTATCAAAGCCTCCCTTCCTACCTTCTTCTTGCTCTATCTAGAGGATGAGAGAAGCCCGCAAATGGAAGCTCCCCTCTCCTCTAAGGTAGAGCCTCCCTTCCCTTGCCTCACCATGGTTCCCGCCATCAAGTACTCCAGTGTCCAAGTGATTGTGCTCCTGGTCCTCGTTTGTGAGTTCAGCCCACTCCTCGTGGTTCTCCCTCAGCATTGGCGGACATTTCTCATCAGTTGGTCACCAGAAACTTGTTTTGGAGCAGTCCAGCGGCTATTTTTTGTCCTTTTGAGGTCCTCCTATCTCCTTAGCTGTTGAGGATAGCCGTTGCACCGCTGGCTCTCTTGATGGCTCCGGCGACTTCCTAACTCCCTGACTCACCAGCCTCTTCGAGTCAGGGTGGTGTAAATACTCCATGTACAGGTGAGTTGAATCACCGCACCACTCAACCACTGAACCATGTGCGCAGCTCACTCTCCATGTGCGCAGCTATCGATGAGATCGCCTTGGGCATGGTACTCCTGGTTGACCTGTGGTTGACATGCGTTGATGCATGATCGCCTCGGATGGTATTCTTGGATGAACCGGTGTGGTCAACCCCTCGTGTCATGTGGCTGACCTGTGTTGACACATGGTCGACATGTGGTCAACGCCTGTCGACGAGTGGTGAGCCTGTGACATGGTTCACGCTTGTCAACGTGTGGTCAACACCTGAAAATAGCAACTGCGTGGGGTGTCTCTATTGTAACACACCCCATTAGACCTAACTTCCTTCACTGCTGCTGAAGAGGTTATGTTGAGGAGGGGGGGGGGATCTCTCCGAGACCAAAATCCAAAGACGGATCCAATGGAAGGAAGGAGTCGTTGGTAGACTTGACGAAGGCAAGAAAACCTAATGAAGAGGAAAAGATGTGGTTGTCCTCGTCAACAGGTTCAAAGTCCAAATGGAAACTTGTGAGGAAGATCCTCATGAAGCCTAGCATCGGAGGGTTAGCCTTTAAGCATTGTCACTGCAGACTTTGTAGTATCAAAGATCACTTGGAAGAAACCTAGTCCCAGTAAGCAAACGTATGTGAGATGGGACGTGAGGTCTCTAGGTAACGTTGCGAGTATCCAGTCTCTGGCCTGTAACTGGGTTGCCATTGATTGCAGCAGAGGCAACCAAGGCTAATGGGGTACCTAGAGTTAAGGTCCTCTGTAAGGATCCTAACCTCACGTTAGATCATGTTATGATCCAATGCCCAGATGGTTCCTTTTTTCGCCAGAGAGTAGAGATTACAAGCAGGCAGGACCAGTGCAGGATATGCAGGACCATTGGACACTTTGCCAGGGATGCCCCAGGAAGAAGAAAAGGCCCAAGAAGCCCTCTGGTATGGCTACCGCCCCACGGCCTCGACAGGGGGGTGGTACAAGTCCAGCACCTACTCCTTGGCCTCGACAGGGGGGTGGTACAGGTCCTGCACTTGCTCCTTGACCTCCACATGGCGGTCCTCCTAAGATGATGGTGGTACAGGTCCAGCACCTGCTCCTTGGCCTTGACAGGGGGGTGGTTCAGGTCCAACACTTGCTCCTTGACCTCCACATGGCGGTCCTCCTCAGGATGGTGGTTTAGCTCCTACTCGCCAGAGTGCTCCTCCGTGGAGCGCTCCTTTGATACCGCCACCTTCTACCTCAGTTGCCTCACGACCTTCTACCTCAGGGACACCCGACACATTCCAGTGGGTTCCAGTTCGTGTGCAGATCCCTCCTTCTGTTCACGAGGGTACACTAGTGGACTCTGCTTCACCTCGGGCTGTCCCTTCAGTCTCACCTCGCATAGTCCAAGACGCTGAAGCTGAAGCTTCGACCTCCTCCCCAATTGTAGCTTCTCCCCTAGAACCAACGGTGCCAGACACTCTCCTTGAGGCAGCAGAGGTCTCCGCGGCTGGGCAGACACAAGATCAAGAGCAGTCCTCACTTCCTCCCTTGGATAGGGGGAAGGGGATGCTTTACACTATTGATCCTCTTCCCTCAGAAGGGATCCTTCATACTCTGGTGTCTGGCTTGCTTCACAGGAACTCGTTTTCAGACCTGGCAGATGCTTCAAAATTCCTAGAAGAGGAGTTTGTGCCCTCTGCTTTTGGTGAGCCAGTGATTGGGTTTCCTGTTGACAGGGCTTCTTCTTCAGGCGGCAAGGTTCTTTCCCCTGTTGATTTTCTGCCACTTGGTTCCATTCCTCGCTTCTCGAGCAGGAGGTCTTCCCCTGTTGAGGGGTTTGTTTCTGCCACTAGGTCGGGTAAGGTGTTCCACTCTACATCCTCCTGTCGATGAGGATTATTAGTTGGAACATACAGGGCCTAGGTGGCGTCCCACATCGCCACCGTAGACAGCTAATCCGGGATCAGCTTCATCCAGGGTTACCGGGGGTTCCATTGATATCTTATTTATTCAGGAGCACAAACTAGATTCTAGAGATTGTGCCAAGTCAGGCAAGTTGCTTTCTGGCCATACTTTTTGGTCGCCTGCCTTGGGCACCAAGGGGGACACTTCTATTTCAAATTCGTAGTCAGTTCTCCCCTTGGTTGTTGGACACGGAGTCATTATCCCGTCTAGAGATCAGTGGATTATTCTCTTGATTGGAGGGCGTAAGGTTGGTTTCCTTAACCTGTATGCCTCCAACATTAGAGGGGAACATGTCATAATGTGGAAGGATTTGCTCTCCTGGGCCCCCATTGCGGATTCATGGGTGATTGGAGGTGACTTTAACATGGTTGAGTTACCGTCAGACAAAAAAGGGGGTAGAGAAGGAGGACTTCACTCTTTGGAGAGAGCAGCTTGGGAAGCCTTCCTTTTTCACTACTGTGGCAGAGATAATTGGTTGGACGATGTCTTTCTTATTCAGCCATATCCCCTCCTGTTCTCTTGGTCGAACAGGAGGCAGTAGATGCCTATTCATGCCTGCATTGACAGATTCTATGTAGATGATTGGGCACTAGACAGAGGTGGATTGGTATGCATTGCTGCTGGGGTTTCCAGTTCAGATCACTTTCTTGTTGTGCTGGCTATCTTAGAGCCTCACTTGAGAGGCCGGTCTACCAGCATCAAGATTCCAGATGCCTTGTACACAGAGGAGGACTTTACAAAGGCAGCCCTGCGTATATGGGTTTCTCATGTCCAGGGTGGGTAGCCATTGCCATCACAGGTAGCTGCTACCCTTTCTGGTATTAGCGACTTCTACCTCTCAGTTGCTTGTACTAGGAGACGAGATATTCTCAGACGTGAGATTGGTGTTCGCCAGCAGTTGGCAGCTTTGCAGAGGGAAGAGTAGAAACGGCCTTCAGATGCTTGGATTCAGGAGCGCCTTGTTGTAGCAAGGGCTCACCAACAGGTATTGCTTGATCAGAGAGCAGAGTATGCCTTTCATGCACGCGAGTCCTTCTGGATTCAGATGGGTGGCAGAGTCAATAAACACTTTTTCTCTACTCTTGGCCCTAGACATAGTAGAGAGAGTGTATCCCAGCTTATTGACTCACATGGGGTTTTACAAACAGATACAGATGATGTCTTGTACATAGCTTCAGATTTTTATGCCGCCCTTCTTACTGTTGATCCTGAGACACGGGATAGAGAGGATGCTAGACAGGTTATTTGGCAGAGCATCCCTTTGTTGGTGAAATTGGATATGCATGTTTTGCTTGATGCACCTTTCACAAACAGAGAGTTCAGGACTGCACTTTCAGCCCTTCACAAGGGCAAGTGCCCAAGTTCGGATGGCCTTACCCCTTCTTTTTTCATTGCATTTTGGGATATGATTGGAGAATACATTACTTCAGCCCTACAGGGCATTTGGGACTACAGGGCATTTGGGACTCTGGTGAGATGCCCGGGTCACTTATAGAGGGTCTCATCCACCTTATCCCGAAAGGAGGTTGCAGAAATCTAGTGTCCCAGTGGAGGCCTATCACACTTCTGGGGACTTGTTACAAGATTCTAGCCAAGGCAATCAGCCTCCGATTTCAGCCCCTTCTCCCAGATCTTATTCATGACACTCAGACAGGATTTGTGCATGGCAGAAGCATTTTTTATAACATTTTCTCGTTCTGGGAAGTTTCAGAGTGGGCCATGCAGAGCGGCGAGGGTCTAGCCATTCTACTTTTGGATTTTGAGAAAGCTTATGACAGAGTAGATTGGGGTTTTTTGGAGGGCACCCTTCTACGTTTTGGCTTTATTGATGCTTGGATCAAAGGTGTTTCCTCTTTGTACAGATCAGCTCGCCAGGTACTTATTGGTGGGGTAAGGGGTGAGAGATTTCAGATTTCCGGATCAGTCCGTCAGGGATGCCCCCTTGCTCCTTTTCTTTTTTTGTTCGTGACCGAAGCTATGAGTATCTATGTTAGATCTCAAGCTGACATCTGGGCTGACACTTCCCATTAGAAGGGAAGAGGAGTTACTTGACAGCGAGTTGGCAGATGACACAGCAGTTTACTTGGATGCCACTCCACAGACGCTCACTTCTTTCAGGACAGCATTGGATTTATTTTGCTTGGCGGCGAGGGCGCAGATAAATTGGCATAAATCCAATGGCTTTTGGATCAGTGATGAGGACACTCCAATTTGGGGGCTTGACATAGGATTCACTTGGGTTCAAAGGGGTGTGCCTGTCAGGTATTTGGGCTGCCAGGTCGGCTTGGATATTTCTTCCACGCAGTAGTTTGCTCCCGTGTTGGAGAGCATCACGAGGAAGCTCCTTTTTTGGAGCTCAGCCAAGCTGGATCTTGCCTCTAGAGTTGTAGTGGTCAACCGGGTTCTCTTGGCCATAGCCTGGTTTGTTTGTTCTTGCTGGTGCCGTTCTAGGGACTGCATCTCTCAGCTGAGGAGACCGATAAGAAATTTTATTTGGAGTGGGCTTGATGGCATAGTAGATGCCTTAGCGAGGGTGGCTTGAGAGACCCTCATCCTTCCTACACAGGAAGAGGGTCTCAATATTATTGATCCAGATTTATAGTGCGGAGCTTTACTATGCAAGATGGTGGTGTGGGGACTTATGCCAAGGCAGGAACCATGGAAGGCCTTTCTTATTAGCAGCATACAGAGGTGCACACCTTCTTCAGGAGGAGATTGGATGAGCAGTATTAGGTGGATCTTCACCACAACACACCTCAGATCACCTTCGTCCCCTCTCATGGTTTCCATTCTGAAAGCATGGGCCAGTTTCAAGAGCACTCTTCGGAGGATTCCTCCTTCCTCTCGTGAAGAGATTGATAGGCAACCCATTATGTGGAATGATAGTATTTTAGATGATCTTGGCAGACCACTTGGTGCCTCACTCTACATGCAGTGGTCCAGGTGGGAGAGGGGACCTGCATCATCTTTGGGGTCTTGGAAAGCTTTCCGCAGGCTTCCAGAGGAGACCAAATCTCAGTTGACAGGACATCTCAGAGGGAGTGCAGGGAGGATCTTGCAGATTGAGGCAGCCCTTCCAGAGGATTGGGTAGACACAGATGATATGCCACTCACTTGCTCCACTTGGGCAGGTACTTTTACGAGAGGTGGTATTCCACTTCAGGTTTGGGCCTTTCGAGATGCACAGGAGGATGCTTTAGTTTTTAGTGTGCAAGATGGTAGCAGATTGCTCAGGTCCACAGAGGACATATTTCTTGAGTCCACTTTTCAGCCTATCAGGGTTGTAGGTCTTTTGGTGCAGGGATCAGATTCAGTGTGGTTCCTCGACCCAGACCCCCGGCTACTCTCCACCGGGTCTTGGAGGCTTTGGCTCTACGGGGGAGTTCCCATTAGGTATTTGCAGTGGGACCCTGGAGAGTGGGAGTGGATTGACGCAGGGCATCAAGAGAAGAGCATCCCCTTCTTTCGTTACACGGTCAGTAATGCCAGGAGATTTCAGCTCAGTAGTAGAGGTTGGAGACCTTCCAGAGTTCCTCATTGGCAGACATTTGATATCACTGTGGATCTGTAGAGATGCTTCTGGAGGAGACTCTGGAAATCCCACAGGAATAGAAAGATCACTCTCTTCTTTTGGCTCTCTATCCATGGTGGGATTGCAGTGAACCTTCAAAGATTCAGGTTCGGAGCCGACCCTACTTGCCCTCGTTGCCTCTCTGCTTTAGAGACTATTCAGCATTGTTTATGGGATTGCAGATAGGCGAGGATGATTTGGATGGGGGTAGCCAGGATTTTCAGTCACTTTGCCCACTCCCCATTCTTTATGACATGGGGCTCAGTGGCTTGGCTTTTCTTACAGGGCCTCAGGTATTCTATGAGAGACTTGACTCCTCTCGGGCCATTTTGGTTTGACGTCATCAGATTGAGTCCTGTTCGTTGGATGTGGTACCACACCTTCCTTTTACAGCTATACATGCATCTGTGGATACTTCTTGGGAGATTCTAGCGAGCATAGCATCTTGGCATATCTGGAGAGCCAGATGTACAGAGGCTTTGGAGGGTACTCAGGTTCATCCCTCGCACACTTTGTCTAGTATCTGGATAGACACCGTACATACTTTGATGTCCGTATGGATGAGTATGCAAGGAGACTACTATGCAGCCTCAGCTAGGAGGGCTTCTTTTTTCAAGGAATGGAAAGATTCTCCTTTCTTCTCTGAGACTCCTACAGATTGAGGTGGCACTTTCAGCCTCAGCCTTGGTTGTTTTCCACCTCACTTTGAGGGGGTTTTATTTATCCTCATGATTTCACGATGTATTCCGCTTTGAGCTTGCTCTCGCGGGTTTTTTCTCTTACTTAATAGAAGTCTCTTTCTTGAAAAAAAAGAAAAAAAAAGATGCGGGCATGAAGAGAAGTAGAGCTTTCAAGCTCTACATCTTTTTTGAGTTGCTGCAACTTGTCTTTAGAAAAAATTACTTGTTTCGCGACCGATGGAAGTAGTTTAGGATTGACTGAATGGAAAACCATTCGTCAATCAAGGAGAAAAGACCGATTTGAACATGATTCAGCTCCATCAAATCAACAAGGGCTGCTACTAGAGAGGATAGAGCGGGTGGAGAGGAGAGGCTAGAGAGGGGAGAGAGGAGAGAGGGTAGGGGGGGGAGAGGAAAGAAGGAGAGGGCAGGCAATTAGAGGGGACAAGGGAGAAGAGGGGGTGGAGAGAGGGCTCTAGGGAGAGAGGGAGGGGATGAGGTAGAGGAGGCAGGAGGTGGAGGAGGGGGGAGGGAGAGGCAGGGGAGGGGGGCAGGCTTAGAGGGGGGGAGGCGGGGGAGGGGAGAGGGAGAGGCGGGAGAGGGGGAGGGGGATGGGCTAAGAGAAGCGAGGAGGGGGAGGGGGCGGCGGGCTGAGAGGAGAGCCGGGGCCGCCCGCTGCCCCCTCCTCCTCGTCGCCCCTCCTCCCTGCCTCGCCCTTGCTCAGCCTCGCCCCTCCTCCGTCTCTGCTCTGCGCTGCCCTTCTCGCTCCACCTCCGCCCCCCCGCCCTGCCTTCTCCCGCTCTGCGCCTCCTCCCCCCCCCTTGCTGCTCCCCCGCCATGCCTTCTCCCCCACCCTTCCTTCTCCCTCGTGCTGCCTCCCCTTGCTCCAGCCCCCGCCCTACCTTCTCCCCCGCTCCACCCCTCCTTCCGCCTCCTTGCCTCCCACTCCCCATCCTTGCTGCCCGCACATCCCCCTTCTGTCCCCCTCCCGCCAGTGCACCCCCCTCACCACTCCGCCTCCCCCCTCCTTCTCCTCTTCTCTCGCCTCTTCCGCCCTCCTTCCTCCTCCTCCTCCTCCTCCTCTTCCTCCTTCCTCTCCTCCCCTCTACTTTCCCTGCCGCCCTCCCATTCTCTCTCCTCCGCCTTTCCGCCTTGCCTCGCCTCATCGTTCTTTCTTTTCCTTTTTCATTTGCCTCCCTGCAGCAGGAGCATTTGTGTTTGTTACGATGAAAGAAAGTCTCGGTGGCGACCTTTGGTCTCGCCAGAGGGGCTCTATGGCAGCACCCTGGACTCCCACAGCCGTCAAGGTTCTTCTTTCCCAAGCTGACAAGCAATAGGTACAGCAAGCAGTTCAATCCCTCCAAGACAAGGCGCTTGTGGGCAGAATTGTGAGCCTCACGCCTACACGGAGACAGGTGCAAGAGTGGAAGCTTGACATTAGAGGGCGACCACATCCAGGAGGTCACCATCTATGGACGAGGCGTTTTCCTCATCTAGCTGAGCTCCCCTGACACCGCCTCGACACTTGTGGAGCAGAGCCCCATACTCCATAGCCCGCACCTTGTCTACCTCTTTCCTTGGTATCATGGGTTCACAGTGGAAGACATGGATATGACACACCATGTTCCATGGTTTCCGATTACACTCCGTTTCCCAGGGCTCCCCAAGTAGTATCAAGCCATCCTCCCTTCCATTGGCCGAGCATTTGGCACGGTGCTTGAGTCCCTGCCGGAGACGACCGCCTCCGTTCTAGCAGATGATGGAGTCCCCAGGATCATACTGGTGGTGGAGAGCCCAAAGTCCCTCCCAGAGTTGATCCTTCTCGAGACCCTAGAAGGGGGCACACTTCGCCAAAGGATCGAGATCTCCAGGTTACCAAGCCAGTGTCTTCGATGCAAATAGCTGGGCCACCTCGCTAGAGATTGCCCCCCTGGCCTCCCTCGCGCGCCTCCTCCCCCTCCTCCACAGAGTAGGCAAAGTCAGCAGGCCCGAGTTCAGCACCCTCTCAGGCAGGAGTAGTAGGAGTCTCAGACCCCATGGGTTACCCCCTTGGAAGGGAACTGGACACAGGTTAAAAAGAAAAAGAAAACAAGCAAGCAGGCCCACAAACGCTGCAGACAGAGGGCCAACCACAAGGAGCACAGGGTTGACCGAGAGGCCTCGAAAGAGGAACAGCAGGAGCCCCCCCCAACAACGAGGGCCTCTACCCATCCAGCCGATCCTCCAGCTTCGGAAGTCCAGCCTCAGCACCCACCCTTGCAGTAGCAAAGAGCCCCAAGAGCTCTAGATGCAGCGATGGCAAAAGCCGCAATCGCTAGCCCGATGAGGGGCCGTGGAGGAGCCGATCCAGAGCTCCGGCGAGCCTGATCAGCAGGGGGGGGCTGAGGTCACCCTTTTCCCTCCCCCTCCCTCCACCCCCCCCGTTTTCCCCCCCGACCCCTCTCCCTCCTCCTCTTCACTTCCCCCTCCCCCTCCAAGGTTCCTCCGAAGGGTTGTGTACAACCATTTTGGTAGTGGCTGTACTCGCCACATCTATCACACATGATGGGTCTTCGAAAGTTGGTACCTCTTCCTGCACCTCCATGTCCACCTTGGAAACCACCCCATCGACCACGTTGATAAGGGGGTCCATAGCCACCTCCTGACATAGGTGGTTGGTACGGTGCATAGTAAGGCTGAGGATAGAAATAAGGGGCACCAATTGAATTAGGTGCAGGAGCTTGGAGCAAAGGGGGAGTCAGAAGTAATGGAGGCGGAATGATAGGAGGAGAAGGTGGCTCAAATGTTCTTGCAAGAGGAGGAGCAGGAGGTACGAGTGTTGGGCTAGAAGTTATTGGTACCGCTCTGTTGACTGCAACAACAAGTAGAGGTTCCCCCAAAGTATACTCTGGGAGAAGCTTCCTTAATCCTTTGAGGTACCTACACTCAGAGGCATCATGTCCATGGATCTCACAAAATGTACAAAATGAGGTAGAAGTAGGTACCTTATGCTTGGAGGGACATCCTTCTGGAGGTGTTACCGGAGGCCAAAGGCTACTGGTGTGAGAAGCATGAGTGTTGCATTGCTCTAATGAAGTGGATTGCATGGAGTGCACCATGCAGTGGTGTGCCGGTGTCGTAGACTGTACTGCAGTGAATAGCGCCGCGTATGAGTGCACTATGCTAAATGACAGTCACATGAGAAATCCACAACATGAGCATAAGAAGAGACATGCACTAATGAACAATCCCCATATCGGAAAGGGACAGAAAGATTGAGAAAGTGACCAAGTTGGCCAAAGTACATATCACTCCATAGGTCACAAGTCACAAGTCACAAGAACACACAGGTCTATCCCCATAGTTGACAGAGAGGTACACACATGTCTCTCCATACTCTCCCCTCGGCGAGCTCATAGCTCCAACCTCTATCTCTCCTCACACTCTCCTCTCTCTCGCTCCAATTCCGAACGCCGAATATTGAATGCCCAATGCTCCCTCCTGAATCCCCCCTCCTTCCCCTTCTCCTTCATCCTCATCCCCCTACCTTGGAGGGTCCCTCCTTCCCTAAGAATCTCCCCCCTTTCTCCCAATTGGTGATTCTCCTATCTCCTTAGCTGTTAAGGATAGTCGTTGTGCCGCTTGCTCTCTTGATGGCTCCAACGACTTCCTGACTTTTGCCAGCCTCTTCTAGTCAAGGTGGTGTAAATACTCCATGTGCATGTGAGCTGGATCACCACACCACTGAACCATTGTACACGTCTTCACCATGTGCAACTATAAATACTCTTGACTGATGACCTATGGTTGACACGTGTCGACGCATGGTCGCCTCGGATATGGTACTCTTGGATGAACCCGTGGTTGACACGTGTCACGCATGATTGACATGTGGTCAACGCTTGATGTCATGTGGTTGACATGTGTTGACACATGCTTAACATGTGGTCAACGCCTGTCAACATGTGGTCAACGCTTGATGTCATGTGGTTGACATGTGTTGAAACATGGTCAACATGTGGTCAACACTCGATAACAGCAGCTGCTTGGGGTGTCTCTATTGTAAGAACTCCACTCACCTGATAATGGCTTACTCTCTACTATCATTATGAACCGGGAAAATCACCTCATCTCTTTCTTTCAAGATTTCATCATATTTCTCCTATCATCTCACTTTCATCATATTTCTCCTATCATCTCCATAGTTTGTCACCTCCATAGTTTCACTCTTTCCAATTAGTCACAATTTGGACCTTTCAGCTCCTTCACTATAAATGTCACTTTTGCTCTGGCATACTTCACCCCAATCTCTTTGTTCACTCTCTCCCTTTGTGACCAATCTACTATGCAGTATCTCCACCAAAAATAAAATGGATTAAAATATCAATGGTGTTGTTGAAGGAACATGGTGGAAAGAGGGAGAGAGAGAGAGGGTAGGCTGGGGAGAGAGGAAGTGATACTCAAAAGGAGACATAATGAAATGGAAATGAAATGACTACAGCAATGAACAAAAATGAGAGTACTCGCATGTAGACCAAAGATCTTGTAGCTTGATACTTGATTGATTTGACACTAGACAAGTACAACTCTTATATAAGAGCACACACACACATATGAACACCTATGCATATGGGAAACTCCCAATATGACACGTGGCATCCATAGGACACACTAGACTAGAACTCACACTAGAACACATATTTTTTTTTTTTTTCATGAAAAAGACTTCTATTAAGTAAGAACAAAAACCCGCGAGAGCAAGCTCAAAGCGGAATACATCATGAAATCATGAGGATAATAAAAAACCCCCTCAGAGTGAGGTGGAAAGAAACCAAGGCTGAGGCTGAAAGTGCCATCTCAACCCTGTAGTAGATTCAGAGAAGAAAGGAGAATCCTTCCATTCCCTGAAGAAAGAAGCCCTCCTAGCTGAGGCTGCACGGGAGTCCCCCTGCATACCCGTCCATACGCCATCAGAGTGTGTACGATGTCTGTCCAGATACTAGCCAATGTGTGCGAGGGATGAACCTGAGTACCCTCCATAGCCTCTGTGCATTTGGATCTCCAAATATGCCAGGCTGCTATGCTCGCTATAATCTCCCAAGAAGTATCCACAGAGGCATGTACAGCT
Source organism: Dipteris shenzhenensis (assembly GCF_047967505.1). Classification (NCBI taxonomy): domain Eukaryota; kingdom Viridiplantae; phylum Streptophyta; class Polypodiopsida; order Gleicheniales; family Dipteridaceae; genus Dipteris; species Dipteris shenzhenensis. Next base: position 42,499,233 of record NC_141617.1, read on the forward strand.
GTAAAAGGACGGTGTGTAACCACATCCAACGAGCAGAGCTCAACCCGATGATGTCGAACCGAAATGGCCCGGGAGGAGTCAAGTCCCTCATAGAAAACCTGAGGTCCTGTAAGAGAAAGCCAAGCCACCGAGCCCCAAGTCATAAAGAGTGGGGAATGGGCAAAGTGACTGAAGATCCTGGCTATCCCCATCCAAATCAATCTCGCCGGTCTCCCTACACTGCTGCTGCTCCCCGCTCCTCCTGCTCCCCTCCTCATTGCTGCTCTCCCCGCTCTCTGCTGCTCCCCCGCTCCTTGCTGCTCCTCCTGCTCCCCTCCTCGCTGTCCCCTCCCTTCCCTCCTGCTGCTCCTCCTCCCTGCTGCTGCTCCTCTCCCCGCTCCCTGCTGCCTCTCTCCCCGCTCCCTGCTGCTTCTCCTCGCTACCCCCTCCCCTCCTTCCTCGCTGCCCCTTCCTACCTGCCCTCTCCCCTACACTGCCCCTTCCCCCGCGCTGCAGCCTCCCCCCCCTGCGCTGCAGCCTCCCCCCCCCCCCCCGCGCCTGCTGCTGCACCCCCTGCGCAGCAGCCTCCCCCCGCGCCTGCTGCTGCTCCCCCTGCGCAGCAGCCTGCTGCTCCTCCCCCCCCGCGCCTGCTGCTGCTACCCCTGCGCAGCAGCCTGCTGCTCCCCCCCCGCGCCTGCTGCTGCTCCCCCTGCGCAGCAGCCTGCTGCTCCCCCCCCGCACCTGCTGCTGCTCCCCCCCCGCTGCAGGCTGCTGCTCCCCCCCCGCTCCTGCTGCTGCTTCCCCCCGGCTGCAGCCTGCTGCTGCTTCTCCTCCCTTCTCCTTCCCCTTCCCTTCTCCTCGCTTCGTTTCTTCTTCTCTCTCCCTTCTCCTTCATCCTCTCCTTCTTCTGGATTACCCCTATTTTCTTATAGGGGTCTCCTGGGATTCAGGAAAGCGGACGGAGTTTTTATTTTTGTGTTTGAATCGGCCAACACACCTCGATTGACGAATGGGTTCCCATTCAGTCAATCCGTCTCCGCTCACACCGGCCGCGAGAACTGTAATTTTTTCAAAAGACGAGCTACAGCAGTTGCAAAAGGATTTCGAACATGAGTGTTCCACGACTTTCTTCGCACGCATTCATGGCTCACACCCCTCCAGGTCACAAGCTAGAGATTGGATGCTGTCAGCGCTTCCTCAGGACCTCGCCCCCCACCTCAAGGATGTTCGTTTGTTGGGACGGGGTTTCTTTCAGGTGTGCCTAGATTCCCCGGACGTCACGAGAGACCTGCTACAGGCCGGGTTTCTACTTCTAGGCTACAGGAGGATCTTTTTGTTTCCTTTTCAACTGGGATTTGACCCAGTTGAAGAGGACAAGCAGGGAGTTTCTGTTTTCATCAGGTTCCCTGGTCTTCCCTCAGTCTATCACCGGCTTCTTTCAGTTATTGGCGAGAGGTTTGGTGTGGTGGCAGAGATCCCCCCTCTCCCTGGCGAGCCCTCTTCGGCTGCTGAGGCGGTCAGGATGGACGGGGTACCCAGGGTTAGGGTCATTGTCCAGGACCCCAGTATTTCAGATGATCATATCATGCTACAGCGACCTGATGGGTCTTTTTTCCGCCAGAGATTTGAGGTTGCAGGTCGGCAGGACCAGTGCAGGATTTGCAGATCCTCGGGGCACTTCGCCAAAGATTGCCCAAAGAAGAAAAAGAGGCCCACAAAGCAACCAGCTCGTACTCGCTTACGACAGAGAGCTGGAGCAGGACCGACCGCTCCACAGATACGGCCTCAGACTCGGGCTCCCCCCTCTCCTAGGGCTACTCGAGTCCCGTCAGCACCCCACCCCACCTCTGGCCCACGGTGGGTTCCGGTCGCGGCTAGGCCCTCTACTCTAGTTCACTCCTCCACCTCTTCGGAGGCTACCCCCTTGGAGCCTCAGGAGGAGACTACTGTTCAGGAGCCTTGTTCGACTCCACCCTTGGATCAGGCTGTACCTTCCTCAGCAGCGCAGGTAGTTGGCACCTCGTCTGCACCACTTGTTGATCAGGATCCAGTACAGGTGCCTCCCTCTTTCGACAGAGGGAAGGGGGTTTTACATTCTCTTCCTGCTTCGGTAGGAATCCTTCGTACCCCCTCCCCAGGACTGGCTCAGCGGAACTCTTTTTCCGCTTTGGAGGACCTCTCTAGCCTCCCAGATGATGATTTTGTACCCTCTACTTTTGGAGAGCCAGTTATCGGCATCCCTGTTGAGAGATCATTCTCTCTCTCACCTGTGGATTTTCCTCCCCTCGGACCTCGTGTGTATGGCAGGAGGTCTGCTCCGGTAGAGGCTTCTGTTTCCGCCACCAGGTCGGGTAAGATATTCCAACCCACTTCCTCCCGCCGATGAGGATAGCCAGTTGGAATATACAGGGATTGGGCGGCATCCCTCATCGCCGTCGCAGACAGCTGATCAGGAATCAGCTCCATCCAGGTGTTTCAGGTGGTTCCCTAGACATTCTTTTTCTTCAGGAACACAAACTGGATTTCAGAGATTGCTCCAAGTCAGGTAAGCTGCTTTCAGGCCGGACTTTTTGGCTTCCTGCCTTGGGAACCAGAGGAGGTACATGCATTTCAGTTTCAGACTCTATTCTCCCTCTGGTCATTGGACACGGTACCATAACCCCCTCCAGGGCACAGTGGGTTTTACTTCTGATTGACGGATGTAAGGTTGGTTTCCTCAACCTTTATGTTCCAAACAACAGAGGGGACCGTGTTTTGTTTTGGAAAGAGTTGCTCTCGTGGGCTGACATTGCGGATTCATGGATTATTGGAGGTGACTTCAACATGGTTGAGGCACCTTCTGATAAGAAAGGGGGCAGAGAAGGTGGTATCCACTCCCTTGAGAGAGCAGCCTGGGATGCCTTCTTGTTCAGGTTTAGTGGCAGAGATGCTTGGTCAGATGATGCATTTCTTGTTCAGTCTCAGTCACTTTTGTTTTCATGGTCGAACCATAGGGTGCAGATGCCTATCCATGCTCGGATTGACAGATTCTATGTGGATGACTGGGCTCTTGATAGAGGGGGGACAGTTTGCATTGCACCCGGTGTTTCCACTTCAGACCATTTTCCGGTAATTTTGTCCATTTCAGAGCCTCATCTGAGAGGACGGTCTCACAGTATCAGGATCCCAGACGCCTTATACATGGATGAGACTCTCACAGAGGTAGTGTTGGAGATCTGGGTTTCTCATATGCAGGGGGGGGTGGCCAGTCCTTCACATGTGGCCACAGCACTTGACAGTATCAGCGACTTCTATCACTCAGTTGCTAGTGCTCGACGAGGTGAGGTACTCAGGCGAGAGATCGGTATCCGCCGGCAGTTGGCAGCCCTTCAGAGGGAGGAGCAGAAACGACCATCAGATGCTTGGATACAGGAGCGCCTTGCTGCCGCAAGGGCTCACTTGCAGACCTTGCTTGATCAGAGAGCAGAGTATGCCTTCCATGCACGGGAGTCCTTTTGGATACAAATGGGAGGGAGAGTCAATAAACATTTTTTCTCTACACTTGGCCCCAGACATAGTAGAGAGAGTGTCAGGCAGCTTATTGACTCTGACGGCGTTTTGCAGTCCCATCCGGAAACCGTCATGCATTTAGCGACAGATTTTTATACCTCCCTTCTTTCCGCAGATCCGAACTCACAGGCCAGAGAGGCGGCTAGAGGTGAAGTTTGGCAGAGTTTACCTGTGTTGGTCACCCCAGAGATGTTATGCTCACTTGATGCACGCTTTACCAACACAGAATTCAAGGCTGCTCTTTCTGCCCTTCATAAGGGCAAATGCCCTGGTTCTGATGGTCTTACTCCTCCTTTTTTTATAGCCTTTTGGGATATGATAGGTGATCATATTACTTCAGCCCTGCAGGGCATTTGGGACTCGGGTGAGATGCCTGACTCATTGACCGAGGGACTCATTCACCTTATCCCGAAAGGTGGCAACATGAATTTTGTATCCCATTGGAGACCCATCACTCTTTTGGGCACACTTTACAAAATCCTTGCCAAGGCGATCAGCATCCGACTACAGCCCCTTCTTCCAGACCTGATCCATGATACTCAGACAGGCTTTGTGCATGGCAGGAGCATTTTTGATAATATCTTTTCCTTTTGGGAAGCCACTGAGTGGGCTATGCAGAGTGGGCAGAGGCTAGCAGTTTTACTCTTGGACTTCGAGAAAGCCTATGACAGAGTAGATTGGGGTTTTCTTGAGGGCACTCTTCTACGGTTTGGATTTTCAGATGCTTGGATCAGAGGTGTGGCCTCCCTTTACAGATCAGCCCACAGCCAGGTTTTGATTGGTGGGGTAAGGGGTGACAGGTTTCAGATTTCCAGATCAGTTCGTCAGGATGCCCTTTAGCCCCCTTCCTCTTTCTTTTTGTGGCAGAAGCTATGAGTATCTTCCTTAGATCTCAGGCTGAGCTTTTTGGGCTGAGACTGCCCTTGAGACAGGAGCAAGAGCTTTTTGACTGTGAGTTGGCTGATGACACTGCTATTTTTATTCAGGCCTCCTTGCAGTCACTTGTTTCTTTCCGGACAGCCTTGGATATTTTTTGCTCAGCTGCAGGGGCACACATTAACTGGCATAAATCCTTTGGCTTTTGGATCAGTGATGAGGACACTCCAGGCTGGGGTGTTGACATTGGTTTTTCCTGGATTCAGAGGGGTGTTCCTATCAGGTATTTGGGATGCCAGGTAGATTGGACATCTCTCCAGCACAGCAGTTTGCCCCAGTACTAGAAAGTATAAGGAAAAAGCTCCTATTCTGGAGCTCTGCCAAACTCGACCTTGCATCTAGAGTTGTGGTAGTGAATCAGGTTCTCTTGGCCACCTCCTGGTTCGTGTGTTCTTGCTGGTGCCGGTCTAGGGATTGCATCACTCAGCTCATCAGACCAGTCAGGAATTTTTTATGGAGTGGACTTGATGGCACAGCAGATGTTGCAGCAAGGGTGGCCTGGGAGACCATTATTCTCCCTACATGTGAAGGGGCCTTAATGTCATTGACCCGGACTTGCCAGTGCAGGGCATTGCTTTGTAAGGTGGTGGTGAGGGGACTCATGCCTGGGCAGGAACCTTGGAAGGATTTCTTTTTTGGACGCATTCAGGCTTGCACACCAACCTTGGGAGATGATTGGGTAGACAGCCCTCGCTGGATTTTCACATCAGCCCCTCTCAGATCTCCTGCCTCTCCTCTCATGACTGCCATCCTGAAAGCTTGGGGGAGCTTCAGGAACACTCTTCGAAGGATTCCTCCTTCTACCGTCGAAGAGATTGATAGGCAGCCGATCATTTGGAATGATAGTATTCTTGACGAGCATGCCAGACCATTGGGCACTTCCCATTACATGCAGTGGTCTAAATGGGAGAGAGGCCCCGCCTACACAGTAGGCACTTGGAAATCTTTTATCAGGCTACCTGTGGATCAGAGACTGCAGTCCGTGAGTCACCTCAGAGGGGTAGCACGCAGGATTCAGCAGATAGATGCAGCCATCCCGGTGGAATGGACAGTTGAGCTGCCTATTACTTCCACCACTTGGATGGGAGCTTTTTCGCGGACATCAGTTCCTTTACAGGTGATCGCTCTCCGAGGTCTCGGGGAAGACGCTCTGGTATTTGATGTTGGGATGGAGGTTTACTTTCTACATCCAGGGATGGCATTCTTCTTGAGGTTGCCTTTCAGGCCTGTCAGGATTGCTGGTTTTGTGGACCTTGGAGCAGGCCTGCAGTGGTACTTAGACCCCGACCCTCTGCTCTTGGCCTTGGGATCCTGGAGGTTGTGGTTATATGGAGGTGCACCTATCAGGTGCTTGCAGTGGGACCCAGGAGAGTGGGAATGGATAGATCATGGGCACCGAGAGAGGGGATTCCCTTCTTTCGTTTCACGGTTGGTAATGCCAGGAGGTTTCAGCTGAACAGTAGGGGTTGGATTCCCTCCAGAGCCCCCCATTGGGAAAGCTTCTTCATCATCGCAGACTTGCGTAGAAATTTCTGGAGGAGGCTCTGGAAATCCCCTCAGAAATAGAAAGATCACTCTTTTCTTTTGGCTTTCTATTCATGGAGGGATTGCAGTGAACCTGTGAGATCACGTTTGGGGCTGATCCCACTTGTCCCTCGTTGTCACTCTGCAGAGGAGTCAGTGCGACATTGCCTTTGGGACTGCAGTCAGGCGAGGACTGTTTGGAAAAGGGTTGCTCGGATACTCAGCATCTTTCACACATCCCCTTTCTTCATGACTTGGGACTCGGTCGCATGGTTATCTCTTACCGGGCCCCAGGTGTTTTATGAGGGTGAGCCTTCTTCTTGGGCACTCTCGGTCCGCCGGCAGATGATAGAGCCCTGCTCTCTACAGGATGTACCACTTACTCCTTTCAAAGCTTCTCATGTTTCAGTGGACACCTCTTGGGAGATTTTGGCTAGCATTTCCTCTTGGCACATTTGGAGAGCCAGATGTACTGAGGCCTTGGATGGCACCCAGATACACCCATTACAGGTGTTCACGGGTATTTGGACTGACACGGTTCACACTTTGATAGCCATATGGGCTAGCATGCAGGGTTCTTCACGGGCAGCCTCTTCTAGAAGGACTATTTTTCTTCGAGTTTGGAGGGGTTCTCCCTTTTTCTCGGAGGCTTCTACCGGATTGAGATGGCACTTTCAGCCTCAATCCTTTCTTTTTGGCTCTTGAGCTTTTCGTGCATTGCATGATGTATCCCGTATGGAGCTTGCTCTAACGGTTTTTCTTTAATACTTAATAGAAGTCTCTTTTTGCAAAAAAAAAAAAAAAAAAAAAAAACAATCTCCGCCTGTCTGCAATCCCATAAGCAATGCTGAATAGACTCCGAAGCAGAAAGGCAACGAGGCAAGTAGGGTCGGCTCCGAATCTGGACCTCCAAAGGTTCACTGCAATCCCTCCATGAATAGAAAGCCAAAAGAAGATAGTGATCTTTCTATTCCTGTGGGATTTCCAGAGCCTCCTCCAGAAGTACCTCTGCTGATCCGCAGTAATACCAAAAGTCTCCCAATGAGGAACTCTGGAGGGTCTCCAACCTCTACTACTGAGCTGAAATCTCCTGGCATTACTGACCGTGTAACGAAAGAAGGGGATGGTCTTCTCTCGATGCCCCGCGTCAATCCACTCCCACTCTCCGGGGTCCCACTGTAAATACCTAATGGGAACTTCTTTCTTCAGGGAATGGAAGGATTCTCCTTTCTTCTCTGAATCTACTACAGGGTTGAGATGGCACTTTCAGCCTCAGCCTTGGTTTCTTTCCACCTCACTCTGAGGGGGTTTTTTATTATCCTCATGATTTCATGATGTATTCCGCTTTGAGCTTGCTCTCGCGGGTTTTTGTTCTTACTTAATAGAAGTCTTTTTCATGGAAAAAAAATACCTAATGGGAACTCCTCCATAGAGCCAAAGTCTCCAAGACCCAGTGGAGAGTAACTGGGGGTCAGGGTCTAAGAACCACTCTGAATCTGATCCCCTGCATCAAAAGGCCTACGACCCTGATAGGCTGAAAAGCAGACTCAAGCAATATATCATCTGTAGATCTGAGCAATCTGCCACCATCCTGGACACTGAAAACCAAAGCATCCTCCTGTGCACCTCGGAAGGCTAAGGACCTGAAGTGGAACCCCGCCTCTCGAGAAAGTACCTGCCCAAGTGGAGGTAGTGAGAGGCATATCATCTGTGTCTATCCAAGCCTCTGGAAGGGCTGACTCAATCTGCAAGATCCTCCCTGCACTCCCTCTGAGATGTCCTGTCAACCCTGACTTGGTTTCCTCTGGAAGCCTACGGAAGGCTTTCCAAGATCCCAAAGAAGAAGCAGGTCCCCTCTCCCACCTGGCCCACTGCATGTAGAGTGAGGCACCCAGTGGTCTGCCACGATCATCTAAAATACTGTCGTTCACATGATGGGCTGCCTATCAATCTCTTCCCGGGAGGAAGGGAGGAATCCTCCGAAGAGAGCTTCTGAAACTAGCCCAAGCTTTCAGAATGGCAACCATGAGAGGGGATGAAGGTGATCTGAGGTGTGCTGAGGTGAAAATCCATCTAACACTGCTCATCCAGTCTCCTCCTGAGGAAGGTGTGCACCTCTGTATGCTGCTGATAAGAAAGTCCTTCCCCCTCGCTGCAGCAAGGCGCTCCTGAATCCAAGCATCTGAAGGCCGTTTCTGCTCTTCCCTCTGCAAAGCTGCTAACTGCTGGCGAACACCAATCTCACGTCTGAGAATATCTCGTCTCCTGGTAGAAGCAACTGAGCAGTAAAAGTCGCTAATACCAGAGAGGGCAGCGGCTAAATGTGAAGGATGTGGCTGCCCTCCCTGGACATGAGCAAACCATACCCGTAGGGCTGCCTCTGTAAGGTCCTCCTCTGTGTAAAAGGCATCTGGGATCCTGATGCTGGCAGATCGGCCTCTCAAGTGAGGCTCTGAGATAGCCAGAACAACAGGGAAATGGTCTGAGGTGGAAACCCCCGCAGCAATGCATACCGATCCCCCTCTGTCTAGTGCCCAGTCATCTACATAAAATCTGTCAATGCGTGCATGAATAGGCATCTGTTGCCTCCTGTTCGACCAAGAGAACAGGAGGGACTGTGGCTGAATAAGAAAGGCATCATCACACCAAGTATCTCTGCCACAGAAATGGAAAAGGAAGGCATCCCAAGCTGCTCTCTCCAAAGAGTGAAGTCCGCCTTCTCTACCCCCTTTTTTGTCTGAAGGTAACTCGACCATGTTAAAGTCACCTCTAATCACCCAAGAATCCACAATGGGGGCCCAGGAGAGCAAAGTCTTCCACATAAGGACACGTTCCCCTCTAATGTTGGAGGCATATAGGTTGAGGAAGCCAACCTTACGCCCTCCAATCAAGAGAATAATCCACTGAGCTCTAGAGGGGATAATGACTCCGTGCCCAACAACTAAGGGGAGAACCGACTGCAAAACTGAAATAGAAGTGCCTCCCCTAGTGCCCAATGCAGGCGACCAAAAAGTATGTCCTGAAAGCAACTTGCCTGACTTGGCACAATCTCTATAATCCAGCTTGTGCTCTTGAATAAATAATATATCAATGGGACCCCCAGTAACACCTGGATGAAGCTGATCCCGGATCAGCTGTCTGCGGCGGCGATGTGGGACGCCACCTAGGCCCTGTATGTTCCAACTGATAATCCTCATCGACGGGAGGATGTAGAGTGGAACACCTTACCCGACCTAGTGGCGGAAACAAACCCCTCAACAGGGGAAGACCTCCTGGATGGAGGGAAGGAACCCAGTGGAGGAAAGTCAATAGGGGAAAGAATCCTGGCACCTGAAGAAGAAGCCCTGTCAATAGGAAATCCAACCACTGGCTCCCCAAAAGTAGCGGGCACAAACTCCTCCTCTGGGAAATTTGAACTCTCTGCCAAGGCTGAAAACGAGTTCCTGTGGAGCAATCCAGACACCGGAGTACGAAGGATCCCTTGTGAGGGAAGAGGATCAACAGTGTAAGCTATCCCCTTCCCCCTGTCCAAGGGAGGGAGTGAGGAAGGCTCTCTACCCGGTGTCTGCCCAGCCGCGGAAATCTCTCCGTCCTCAAGAGGAACATCTGGCAGTGCTGGATCTAAGGAAGAAGCTGCAACTGGGGAGGAGGTCGAAGCTTCAGCGTCTCGGACTGTGCAAGGTGAGACAGGAAGGACAGCTCGAGGTGAAGCAGAGTCTACTAAGGTACCCTCGTGAACTGAAGGAGGGACCTGCACACGTACTGGAACCCACTGTAAAGCGTCGCGTGTGCCTGAGGGAGGTGGGGGTTGAGGAGCAGGACCTGTACCACCCCCCTGATGAGGCCGAGGAATAGGTACTGGACCTGTACCACCACCTGACTGAGCAGGACCGCCACGTGAAGAATGAGGAGTAGGAGCTGGACCTGTACCACCCCTCTGTCGAGGGGCAAGTGCCGGGTCTAATCTCCCCCCCTGTCCCCCCTGTCGAAGCCCTGAGGCGGTAGCTGTACCAGAGGTCTTCTTAGGCCTTTTCTTCTTTCTGGGACAATCCCTGGCAAAGTGTCCCGAGGTCCTGCAAATCCTGCACTAGTCCTGCCTGCCTGAAATCTCCACTCTCTGGCGAAAAAAGAAACCATCCGGGCGCTGTATCATGACGTGGTCCATCTCGAGGTTAGGATCCTTGCAAAGGACCCTAACTCTAGGAACCCCATCAGCCTTGGTTGCCTCTGCTGCAGTCAATGGCAACCCAGGGAGGGGTGGGATCTCAGCAACTACGCCAAAATGCTCCCCAATAACAGAAAGAAGTCGATGGTAAACCTGGGGAAGCCCG
>NC_141617.1:42819651-42962151 GCF_047967505.1 Dipteris shenzhenensis
GCATGATGCAGATTTAGGGTTTCAAGGGGGTTTTTGGCTTGAAAATGATGCAGATGGTTGCTAGGGTGTCAGTGACCTCCCAAATTTGATTTAGGGAATGAAAAATAAGATTGAGGGTTTAGGGTACAAAACCCAACCAAATGTTATGATTTTAAACCCAGGACATCCTGCCACTGTCACTTGCCCTGCCACTTGTCCCTGACACATGCCCTTGCCACTTGCCCCTCCCACTCCATTTGTGTAAACAATTAGGGTTATGGTTTTTTCATAGATAAAAATTATATCTTTAAGAAATCTGATTTGGGAGGCCACTGGGACCCTAGCAACCATGCCCATCAATTTTATGCCAAGAAAACCCCTACAAGCCCAAAATCTGACATCATGCGACCAAAGCCCATTTTTTTGGCATAAAATTGATGGGCATGGTTGCTAGGGTCCCAGTGACCTCCCAAATCAGATTTCTTAGAGATATGAATTTTACTTGGAAAAAACCTTACTCTTATTAATTCTTGAAAAATGATATTTTATTGATTTATATAATCTTTGGATTTTGATGTAATATGTTGGTTGTAGGATATTTTATGAGTTGATTGAGTATACCGGATGCAAGGGTGGAACCAGAGGGTCTTCTGGTGGGGAGATGGCATCGATCAACCACTACATCAACAGAGTGGCTCAACACATTTTGGTGTTCCATCGACAATTATCGCCAGATGGAAAGATGAACATCATGAAGTTCAGGGTCCTCAGTCGGATGGTGAAGATGAGGCCCATCCATCCTACTTCCGATCGTGTTGTTCTGATTAGGTGTAGTGTAGCTTTATTTTTATTCTTGGACACACGATCTGGTCTGCTTCATAGTATTATAGCTATTGCAGGGCTAGCTGGCATTACAGATCCCTTGGCTATAGAGAATGAAATTGTGCAGCCCTCTCTGCTTCAGTAAGCAAAAAAGGGATTCGAGCCAAGCAGGAAGAAGCGTAGACTAGAGTAGCTTAGGCATTCAAGCAATAGATGGCGCTGCCTCCCAACCGTGCGCTCTTGTGTGAGGAGCTTCGATGGCATGCTGGAAACAGTAGAGGACGGAGGCTGGATGCTAAGGAATCAGGGTTGCTGTAGCTAGTGATGAAATGGGCTTCACGGGCTTGCTCTTATATAGCCACCACTAGTAGTCGGTTAAACCCAATTGGGTGACTGACCCAGTCCGCCCAAAACGGTCGACTGGGAGTTGGTCTTGAAATAGGCCACCAACCACACAATAGAACCGGTGTGCAAAATAGAGCAACACATTCGGGATCATCTAGGGCTCCAAACGGGCCCTGCAACCCGAGAGTGGGCTGCCCCGGGAAACGCTCCATCTACCCTCAGTGCGGTCAGTCATGGGATGCCTTCCCGCACTTGCATGTAGCCTAGTTGGTAGTGTGCCAACTCTATCTGAAGCCATCTAGCCATCAGGCCACACATGGCCCCCATTTGGTGTCCAAACCAGGACCTACCGGATAATCGAGCTACTCAAATGCCTTCTCCTCATATGGGGGGCTTACAAGTAGAGTTAGCTGGTTCCCGCGTAGTTACACGAGAGTGGAGCATTGATATCTAACATTTCATTGGTATCAGAGCCATGATGAAGACTTGGTGTTGAAGACTTGAAGTTTCATATATGTCGACTCGGCGAGACTGCAGACAGTGGAGAGAATTTAGGGGTTCGGGGAGACTGAGTTGGTTTTAATGACTTCAATTTTCACACGGATCGTGGTGGTCAGGATTCAGGAACGTTGAGTGGAGAGCGTCAATAAAAGCGAGCTGCTGTAGTAACCAGTTTGACAACGAATCACGATATTCTAAGGCATTTCTGATAGCCTTAATGAGGCGACTGCGCAGCGCACATATTGTTATTTGCAATATGCTTCAAGGCTCAAGCCCAAGGTTGGGACTCGGGAGTTGGGAGCTTCAACGTTACGTGACCTTGACATTCAGATTCCTGAAAGGCTATAACAACCAGCAAGTTCTATTAATTGATCAGTCTGCGCAGCGCTCAAGACTTAGTCTCCCTGAGTCTGCAAGCCAAGTCTCGTAACACAAGCTCATTCTCACAGCCATTTCGGGAGACAAGCCGCAGTTGCTGCGCATGGCACATAGCTTGCTATTCTCTCAAATCTCCACGCTTGAGTGGAGTCTGAGCGATGGCGCAGAGTTCAAAAATCAAGAAGGCGAGACCAACACAAATGCCAAAGGCGTAGGACACCGTGACGTGCCACATCATCTAAGGTCTTTTGACCTTTAGAAAAAGCCACATCATCCCTTTCTTTTTTACCCCTCTCTACACCCTTTCTACATTCTAAGCTTCCCTTCCAAGGTCCCAAGCTGTTCTAATCCTTCTTAGCCTGACCGAATTCAAAGAAGAAGATTGAAGCGAGGACTTTGATATAGAAGAAAGCGGAAGAGGTCAGAATTAAAAGAAGATTTTGGGAATTGGGTTCAAGGAAAGCGAAGGCAAGATCAACAATCAAAGAAAAGCGCATCGACTTCGAAGATATATCCAACGCTTCGAACAAATATCGGGGAAGTGGAAACTACATTTTTCTCTCTGACATAAAACGTTTCGCTTTAATTTCTGGAAAATATAAGTCTTTGAAATGACAACTCCGGGGGATGATATGATTAGGGAGGCTGAGGAAAGGGCTAGAAAGGGGAAAGCAATAGTTGGAGAGGAAACACATGAGGAAGTACAAACTGAAATGCAAGAGGATAATGTGGAAATGGAGGATATTGATTACGGTGATTATGGAATTCCGTATGCGGAATTCACTAAACTTGAAACTCGAATGCAAAATATATAAACACAGTTAGGGGTTATCAGTGAAACACTTAAAAACCCTAGCTGAAGCTATCACTAAGATAGCCGATTTTCAATCGGTATCTGTTACTGAAAAATCACCAATTCCTCCTTATCAAGTTGAGAGTTCCACCTCTCGACTTAGAGAAACCTCGAACATCCTCAAGGACTTAAAACCGCCAATTTTCAATGGGGAAGAAAAGGAGCATAATAAAGATGCGATTAATACGTTCTTGCAAAGATGGCAAGACTTCCACCGTCTCAGGAATACACCCCCTGAAAATCAAGTCATGGAAGCAAGTCTTTCCCTTGGAAATAAAGCTTATAAATGGTGGATGAGCCTCAGGGAGAGTGATAGAATTCCTAGATATTGGACTGAGTTTGAACAAGCCTTCCTAAAAGAGTTTTTACCAAAAAATGAATTAGATTAGCGTGGGAGGCTTGGGACAATTGCACTATGGGTAAAAACACAATAGTCCAATACATAGTGAACTATAGGGAGGCAGTCCTTAAGCTGAAGGAAATTGATGAATTCCAAAGGATAAGGGGTTTCATGAGAGGTCTTAAAGACACTTATAAGGTTGAGGTGAAAAGAAATTCTCCTAAAACCTTCGAGGAAGCCATTAAGTATGCCTAAATATACGATGATACGGTGGGGAAATTCAGAGTTGGAACTTCAGAGCAAATAGGTTCTATTCCAAAGTTCAATAAATTTCCCAATTTGAAAAGGAAGGGGCATTTTAAGAAGGAGGTTCCTCAGGCACCACCTAAGAAACCTCAAACACAAAATTATCCTCTCTTGAAGAAAGAGGATTATGAAAGAGCCAAGCAAGAAAATATTTGCTTCAAATGTTTGGGCAAAGACCATGTTGCTTGGAACTGCCCTAAAAATAAACCAGTGGGAACTAAAGCCTCAAATAGACCTCCACAAAAACAAGTGCATGCAGTGCAAGTGTTGCCGCTTAATGGTACTGAAAAGTATGCTGAGGTAGACATCTATCATGAGGATAGCACCCACATGTGCTGTCTATCATCGGCAATGTGGTAGCCCACCTTTGGTCCTCATGATTCAATGAGGATGCATGGAAAAATTAAGGGACAGAGAGTAAGAGTGATGGTCGATGATAGTGCAACACATAATTTCTTAAACTACTCGTTAGTTAAGAAATTAAAATTTCCTGAGAGTCTCAGTGCCCATAAATATGTGGTCTCTTTGGCGAAGGGCAGTGATAAAAAAGTTTGGGACACCATGATATATGGTGTAGAGGTGGATATTCAAGGCTATCAGGATGCCTTGGATTTCCAAATCATGCATCTCGACCGAACAGATGTAGTGCTTGGTCGAGAATGGCTATATAGTCTTGGGCATAGCTTATGAAGGAGCTATCTTAATAACTCCATTATGTTTGAAAAAGAGGGTAGAGTCTTCCAGATTCAAGGAGAACATGATGTGCCTAAGTCTCCTCTTATTTGTTCGATGGAATTGGAATGACTACTACACCAAGAAGAATGCGAGGTATATCTTTGTGAACTTACTTTTATTGGTGATTTTATGTCTTCTGCATCGGAAAGAAGTAATGTTTTTGAATTGTTAAAAAGTATAAACCTTCTTTCAATGATTTAATGTTTGAATTTAAAGATGTTTTTCTGTCTGATTTACCTGATGGTTTACCTCTTGAGAGAGAAGTAGATCATAAAATAGATTTAATTCCTGGATCTACCCCTGTTTGTAAACCCTCATATAGGCTTAGTCAAATGGAGGAACATGAGGTCGAAAGACAGTTAACGGAATATCTTAGGAAGGGACAAATCCAACCAAGTAGCTCACCTTGGTCTGCACCAGTTTTACTGGTAAAGAAAAAAGATGGTACTATGCATTTATGCATAGATTACCGAGCACTAAATAAAATCACCATAAAAAATAAGTATCCCATGGCTTGCATTGATGAGCTCTTTGATCAATTGCAAGGGGCAAAATACTTTACTAAAATTGATTTAAGATCAGGATATCACCAAGTACGAATTAGGGAAGAGGATGTCCCTAAGACATCATTTCATACTAGGTATGGGCATTATCAATTTAAAGTAATGTCATTTGGATTAACAAATGCTCCAGCAACTTTCATGACACTTATGAATAGTGTCTTAAGGCCATATTTAGGAAATTTGATGTAGTATTTTTAGATGATATCCTTATTTATAGTAAAACTAGGAAAAAGCATTTGGAACATTTGCGAAAAGTGTTCCCATCGCTTAGGGATAATTCACTCTTTGCTAAAGAATCCAAATGTGAATTCTTTGCAAAGGAAGTGAAATACTTGGGACATATAATATCCCAAGAAGGGGTTCGTATGGATCCTGACAAAGTAAGGGCCATATTGGAATGGCCACATGCTACAAATCTAGAAGAATTATAGATATTCTTAGGTTTGTCAGGATTCTATAGGAGATTCATCCAAGATTACGCTAAGATTGATGTTTCGATGATGGACTAGCTTAAGGGGAAGGGAAGCACCTTCATATGGGATGAACCTCAAAAGAGAAGTTTTGAGAAATTAAAGATAGCTATAGTGGTAGCTCCTGTCTTAAAAGTAGTGGATCCCAATGAACCATTCGTGGTTGAGACAGACGCTAGTGATTTTGCTATTGGGGTGGTACTTATACAAAAAGATCGACCAATGGCTTTTGAAAGCAAAAAATTAGATCGTGCCCAACGGAATTACTCGGCATATGAGAAGGAACTATATGCTATAGTCTATGCTTTAAAAAGTGGAGGCACTATTTATATGGTGCAAAATTTGAGATCATCTTTGATCAGGAGAGCATTAAGTGGATTTGTAATCAGCCAGAGCTTAAAGGTAGAAAAGCCAGATGGGCTGAGTTAATGCAAGAGTTTGATATACAATTGACATATAGGAAAGGGAAGTTCAATGTGGTAGTAGACTCTCTTAGCCGAATGCCAATTGTTAATGAATTGAGTTTTACTCAATTTCAAAATGATTTCCTAGAGTCCTTAAAGAGGAAATGTGAGTTTGATCCTCACTTCTCTGAAATATGGAAAGCAATTAAAAATAGGGATCCAACTAATTGAGAAGCTTTCACTGAGGAGTCGCATGGAAATGGCAACACACCACAGGTTGGTGACAAAGGACTCAAGTGGAGAAAATATACTATTGAAGATGCTACCTGCTCTACAAGGGTAGAGTATATGTCCGAGATGATAATGACATTAGGCGCCAAATCCTTTTTGAATGTCATGAAAGTCTGAGTGTTGGACACCCGGGAATTCAGAAGACATATGTGCTTCTGAAAAGACAATTCTTTTGGCCTGGAATAGGTAAGGACATCCAAGATTATGTATTAAAGTGCCAAAAATGCCAGGTTAATAAGGATGAATGCCTTAAGGTAGGAGGTCTCCTCACTTAGAGATTCCATCTGGCAAATGGGAAAGCATCTGCATGGATTTCATTGTGGGGTTACTTATGACACAGAGGGGGCACAACTTTGTGTGGGTAATTGTGGATCGGTTGACCAAGATGGCTCATTTTATTCCTATCAGTGAAGATGTTAAAACTCTAAAATTAGCTAGACTATTTGTGGAACATATCTATAGACTGTATGGGCTACCAGCCAGTATTGTTAATGACTGGGATAGCAAATTCAACAGCCATTTTTGGAGGGCTGTGTTCAAAAGGTTAGAAACTTCATTGAATATGAGCACCGCAGATCATCCATAGAGTGATGGTCAAACTGAAAGGGTCAATCAGATCATTGAGGATATGCTTCGAGCATATGTAAGTAAATGGCAAATTAATTGGGAACAGTATTTGCCCATATTAGAATTTGCATATAATAGTGCCAAACATTCAGCTACAGGTTTCAGTCCATTCATGATGATGCATGGATTTCAACCAAGAGCCCCAATGACAGTGGGACTCAAAAAAGAGAAGGTTCAAGCGGCCAAAGACTTTCATGAGGATATGAATCAAACACTTAAGTTAGCTAAAGATAGCATAAGAAGAGCTCAAGATAGAGCACGAAGTTATGTAAACCCCCACTGTAGAAAGTTGGAGTTTGAAGTAAATGAGAAAGTCTACCTTAAGGTACCTGAATCTTCAGAATCTCTAAAAATAGGTAAATGTCCAAAGCTGTCTCCTAGGTATTGTGGACCGTTCACAATACTTAAGAGGATTGGAGAACTTGCTTACAAATTAGCCTTACCTGAGGGATGTAGAGTACATCCAGTTTTTCATGTTAGTAGACTAAAAAGAAAATTAGGAGATGATAATAATCTTATTGGAAATGAAGTCCTAGTTGAACTCATTGAACCTGCATCTTTGCCACATGAACCAGAAAGAATTTTAGATAAACAAGAAAAAAGAATGCGACATACTCTATGGCAAGAATGTCTGGTTAAGTGGAAAGATAGATCTGAAGAGAGTTCAACATGGGAAAGGGTAAGCAGTCTCTAGAGGAGGTTTCCCAATTTTGTTTTTGAGGACGTAAACCATTCTTAAGGGGAAGGGAATGTTACGTTAGCCATAATCCCAGGAGTGTGGATATGGTGAAGTGGGAAGCTAGAGGGCTCGACAGTGCATCGGTGGACATGCGAATTAATGCCTAGCATTATAGAAGGATGCCAAGAGGGGTCAAAAGATTAAGGTCCTTTGAAAGGACACTTGGCAAAAAAGGGGTCCACATGTCATGCACTGGGTTCAGGGGAGATTCTAGAGAAAAGCTCCAAAAAAAGGAAGGAAGGACAAGGAACTCAAGAGAGAATTCACGGATGAAGGTAAGGGGAGCACTCGATGAATCGTGGGTGGGTGGAGAATTCGAATTGGGCCCTCTTTACGGTGATGTTTCATTAGCTGAAGCATATTTCTTGTGAAAGTATCTCTCATGCATCAAGACTTGTCCCTTGAGGAATTCTATCCACCAAGGACAATTAGCAAGTTCACATTGAGAGAGATTATGCATGCTAGGAGGATACATGCAAGCAGCATGACCAATCTTGCACAAAATTGGAATCTCTGAGATCTTTCTCTCTCTTGCCAAATGAGCAAGATACCTAAGATTCTAATTATTTGGATCTCCTATACTAAGAAAGGTTCACCAAAAAATGAAACAAACAACAATGAGTGTCAAGTTCAATGTTGCTAAAAGCTTCACAAAACAAATGAAAAATCACAATCATTACAACTAAAAGGGACCAAACCTGTAGAAAAAGCTATAAGTAGCCATGTCCAACTCAGAGAAACCTTCTGATTTCTTTCCTCCCTTATCCTTTAATCATAGAGCTAAGAACAAATGCTTTCTTCCTTCTAATTTTATGTCCTCCATATACAGTTGCATTGTGTAATCTTTTGATGTTTCTAAAGGGACATCCATGGTTGCTACAATCCTTAAGTCATCAAGAACTTTCAAAGGTTGGATCTCTACTTTCTCAAGGTATATCTCTCTATTAATCCATCTACACAACAAATGGAAAACGAACTATTCACACAACCAAGAATTGTGGCACTTCTCTAATTTAGACAAACACAGCAAAAGAAGTTTATTTATGAAAGGAAAAACTCACCCTCTATACTCCATATCTCCCACAGGCATGAGAAACGTATCCCTCATTGGTTTTATATCCTCAAATGAGGAAAGAAAATTGATTTTTTTCTCCAATCTCATATTCTATTTTGTTATGAGTTGCAACTTCTGCAAAGTAACATAGGAGTCCACACCATCAAACTGCAAGGCAAATAACTTTTCCAACCAGGCCTCACCCAAGCCTGGATCTATGCAATTCAAAACCTATCCAAGCATTGCATGTTAGATGCATAAAATCAAAATAAATATAATTAAGAACAAGAATTCAACTCTCACATTTCCCATCTTATCAGCAATTCTCTTTTGAATCAAGACACGTTTCTTTCCTTCAGCTTCCGTTCCTTGGTCTATAGGTAGCTTTGTGGATATCTTATCAATTGATTTTTTAAGCTCTGTATTGTACTCAACTTGCACAAATGTTGTCTTTTTATAGAAAGCAGAGGAATGAAAGAGAAATAAGCACCAATAGAGGTGTAGCATTAAACTGTCAAAACAAAAACCAGGCTTTTTCCCTACTCTCTTAAGCCCTCCAATTCATGTTGCGCTCGGGATGGCTACTCTGATGCCAAAAATTGATATTTTTTATTTGGCATTGGTATTGTTTTCTTCTATGTTTGATAAGAGTTTGAGTATCAAGTGATAGCCTAGTGGCTCTCACTTATTTCTATTTTCTAAGATATTGTATGGGATTGAGAGGATGAGTGGAATGGATCATTGTAAATACCATGTGTATGAATGATAAATACCTTGGTATGGGGTGAGAGTTATTTGTGTATGGGATATTATGGGGTTTTTAGAAAATAGGAAGAGAGTCATATAAAGAGGTGGGCTCATGTCCATGTGTTCCAATAATATAGGAGAGGCCACATGCCAAGCGTGTGGAAGGAATGTGGAGAAGTGTGGAGTCAAGAGGAATCCTTCTAGAATTTCTATGTGGAATAAGGAGGATGTGGACATATGGAAAAGAGAGGGTCCCTATGGGCTCCATGTGAGGAGACTCTTGACTTTCTTAATATTTTAAGAGTCTTGAGCATCTTTTGATGGGACACATGGCAAGAGTAGACAAAAAGGACATGGATGGTGACATACGGGCTTATATGATTGATGGGAAAAGGAATCTACAGGCAGCAATTGTAAATGGGTGAAGGAGGGTGACAAAATATCTATAAAAGGAGCCCTCCTCTCCCTTTTTCATCATCTCTTCCACCATTAGGCTCATGTTGCTGTAGCTCTAGTCTCCTCAAGCCTCTTCCATGAGCCTTCTCTCCCTCTTGTAGATATTCTCTGATGTAGACTCTTGAGTCCATCTCTCTCTAGTTCATTCTCTCTCTATGAGTAGTCTTGGAGCTTCCGCTCCCTCTTGTACGTATGAAACCTCTTCTTCTCCCTTGTGTTTGTAGTATTTTGAGTTGCATTAGAGTGGAGTCTCACTCTATGAGTAAAATGAAGGTCACTTTAGGTCCTCTCTCTTGAGTGTATCTTCCCTTTTTCCATTGCTTTCTCTTCCAAAGTGCTTAGAAGTGTTGTCTATTCGGTCGCTCATTGTGCATACATGGTTTATCTATTTCCCAAGCCACAAAGGGGGCTCTTCCTTCCCTCCTAGGTGACCTCTATGGGACTTGGATCATTGATGAAGTCTAAGCATGGAGGGAGTATTCTCCCAAGTCGGCACCAGTAGAGGGAGTAGGTGTTTTTCATGACAGTTTGACCCCCTGTCAGTATTTTGCTCATAACTTTTTGCTGGTCGTTCGATTTGGACGAAACTTATATTTGCGCAAAGCTCTCTTCAAGGAGCATCATCTTGTTTCTTCAGTTATTGTATTAGATGTCAAACCAAAAATCTATGACTCTGTGTGTGTAACTGTTTCTTTTTCAGATAGTTTTTACCCCCGTCTAGTAAACTGCCCATATCTTTCCGACCGCTTCTCTGTTTCTTACGAAACATATATGAGAGCAAAGTTTTCAAGGTGCATTTTAATATATGATTGAATATTTTATATCATGTCTCTATTGAAATTTATGGGTCTCTATGTCTTATGACAGTTTGGAGAGTGTTTTGAGCTAAGTGTAGAGGTGTCTATGAAGGAGATAGGAAATTTGTTATGGCTTTGGAGCCTCGTCTTCGCTCAAAAGTAATGAGTAAAGATCCAACAACATACATGGAGGCACTTCGCATTGTGACCAAGAAAGAATCTTCTCCAAAGATCGAATCCTCTTTTGTGTCTTCAACAGCTTCAACTTCTAAGGTGGAGGTAATGGACACTACTCAGGTACCAAAGTCCTCTGAGTTAGATCATAATATCTCCCAATTAATGGCAAAGTTTGCTGATTTGAAATTGCATTTGGTTAATGCACGACAACCCAGAGCACCAAAGAGTGAAGATAGGCCTCGAGATGAGAGTGGGGTCACTTGCTATGAATGTAATGAAAAAGTTCACTATCGCCTCGAGTGTCCTAGATTGAGAAAGAAAGAAGAAAAACAAGTATCCTTGTTAGAAGCTTCTTCAAGGGATGAGGAAAGAGAGGTAATGATGGCTAAACGGGGGCGTGGTAAAGCAAAAGAAGAAGAAGAAAGCAAGGAAGAAGTAGAGGAGGAACATCAGGAAGAAGAATGCCGTATTAAGAAAAAGAGGGCATTTAGAAGGAGAATTAGCCAGTCAGACTTTCCTTTAGGACAAGGCATTGGAAGTTATGACTTGTTGTCCGACCTTAAAGAAAAGGAAGCTCATATCACCTTTCGTCAATTATTTGCTTCACCTTTGGTCAATTACTTGCTTTGTCTCCAAAACTATAGAAAGAATGGGGAAAGCTAGCAAGCACAAGAGTATCAAAGAAGAAAAAGAAGAAAAGTGCCATTCTTGTTGTTCAAAAGGTAGATATAGATGTTGGTGATGATGTACCTGTGGTTGATGTGATCATTGATGGTCAAGTGATTTCTAATGTGTACATTGATGGAGGTGCATTGATTAATGTCATGAGTGAGAAGACCATGATAGATGCTGATTTAAAATACTCTAGTACTACCTCTCCTTATCGCACCAAATTGGCTGACAACACTAGGATAAAGACCTTGGGAGTTGTGAAGAATCTAGAAGTGGATGTATGTGGAATTTCTGTGCCAACTACTTTTCAGGTGATCCCTACCAAGCCAGATGCACCTACTTATCCATTGATTTTGGGAAGGCCTTGGCTATGCAAGGTGAAGGCTGTTTAAAAGTGGGATACTGGAGAATTGATTTTGCAGGGAAATGATAAGAAGGTGCGCTACAACATCAAAAGTCGCAAAAAGGAAGTTGTCAAGGAGAAATCTTCAACATCAGAGAGTTTGAGCTCTAACTTAAACGATGAAGAAGAAGAGACAGGGTGTAGCTCCAAGGAGTCCAACTCAGAGGGTGAGGTGGAAGGAGTGGCCTTTGGTCTTTGTCTTGGTGCTGATCGGGATGAGTCAGGAGGGAACAAGGTGGTGGTACAAGAAGATCCTATAGAGACACTTCATGTGGAGGATGTGGAGCACACTAAATGATGCCAACGCAATGAAGAGTTTCTTGGTGATTCTCTATCACAACAGGTAGTGAGAAGCTCCAGTACTTGGATATGCTAGATGATTTCCCATATGAGTTTGCAAGGTTCCTGCAGGAGCATGGCATAAAGCAGCAATATTCATGCAGTCATAAAGCTATTCACAGGTGGGACCGGTCTCTCTTGTGGAGCACAAGATTGAGTTGAAGCCAGAAAGCAAGCCAGTTGTGCAATGCTTAAGGCGATTGGGGGTGATCCAAGCTGAGGCACTAAAGAAAGAGGTAACACAACTACTTGAGGCGGGATTCATCTTTCCTGTTGATGATTCAGAATGGATATCTCCTGTAGTTGTCACACCAAAGAAAGGAAATAAGTGGCGGGTTTGTGTGGACTTTCATCCTTTGAATGCATGCACTAAGAAGGATCATTTTCCTTTTCCATTCCAAGATGAAATACTAGACCAAGTAGCAAGGCATGAGATGTATTATGTATGTGATGGGTATTTTGGGTACTTTCAAATTCATATTCGGGAGGAAGATCAAAAGAAAACATCATTTGTCACAACTTGGGGAGTTTTTGCTTACAGAGTGATGCCTTTTAGGTTGACCAATGCACCAGCTACATTTCAAATGTTCATGAGTCAAGTGCTCGAGCCTTACTTGGGAAAGTTCATAAGGTGTTTTTGGATGATTTTTACATTTATTCTCGGTGCATGGATCACATGGAGAAGTTAAAGATGGCCTTAGCTAGGATTGATGAAGCAAAAGGGTGTCTAAATCCTAGCAAGTGTCATTTGGCTCAAACAAAAGTAGTCTTGTTGGGGCATATTGTGTCTAAAGAAGGCCTGCAAATGGATCCTGACAAGGTTCAAGCAATCATGGCATTGCCAAGTCCTGAGAGTGTCACTGGTGTTCACAGAATTCTAGGAAAAAGCAAGTATTATCAATGCTTTTGTGATGATTTCACAGAGATAGTGCATCCCATGAACTTGTTGACAAGAAAAGGAGTTTCTTTCCAATGGGGTGTGGAGCAACAAGAGTCTTTTCAACAACTTAAGGAGGCCATGAGTAAGGGCCCAATATTGAAGCCCCCTGATTGGTCTCAAGACTTTTATGTAAATCCAAGTGTATCTTTGCATTCAGTTGGTGCTGTATTGCTACAAAAAGGAGAGGCAGGTAGAATGCAACCCATCTATTATGCCAGTCGACAGCTTACAAAGGTGGAAACAAGGTATGAAGAAATGGACCAACAAGCCCTCTCTTTAGTGTTTTCAATCAAAAAATTTCGCTCCTATTTATTACCTCAGCCATTTTTCTTCCTTATCTCTCAGTCTGTATTAGCATATCTAGTTTGCAAGCCTAATCTTGGGGGGAGATTTGCAAAATGGCTGTCAGAGCTTCAAGAGTTCTCTTTCTCTTTTGTCACTAAAAATACCACTAGGTCCACTATGGCAGATTTGCTCACAAGACGGCAGGATCTAAGAGAAGAAAAGAAATATAAGGAGGACATTAATGATGAATGAGAGACACCACCAATAGCTTTTATCTTGTATTTTGATGGGGCTTTTAGTCCTTCATGCCAACAAGGAGCTGGGGGATAGTCTTGATGAATTATGAAAGTCAAGGGGTGTGGGCAAGAGGACAAGAGCTTTCGGGTATCACAACTAACAATGCAATTGAGTATAATGCTTTGATTCTTGGTTTGGAGGGTTGTCTTCAAAGTCAAGTTAAAGAATTTGAAGTAAGAGGAGATTCTTAGCTTATTATAAAGCAAATGCAAGGGCATTACAAGACAAGAAGTCCTCATTTGAAGGAGCTTAATCAAAAGGCTATGGAACTATGTAGTCAGTTTGATTTTTGCAAGTTAAACGTTCATATAAACAGAAAAGAAAATCAAAGGGCAGATGAGTTAGCTACTCAAGCCATTGTAGTACAAGACCGGGGGGTGGTTTCTTTGGTAGACACTAGATGGCCAGAACTGCAAGATTTTAGCAATGTGTGGAAGAAGGCATGTTTCCTCGAGGGTTAACTCCACAATAGAAGCAGAGATTGGTAAGGAAGGCTTGTCCCCATACTATTGTTGATGACATTCTTTATAAATTGGGAAAAGATAAGGTGCTCCATCAGGTGGTCCATCCCATGGAGACTAGGAGAATCCTAGAAATGTGTCATGAATGCTCCGATCATTTTGCTTCAGTGAGCACAGCTAGGAGAATTCTTAATGTAGGTTACTTTTGGCCACACCTCCATAAGGATGTATATGAATGGTGTCGAAGTTGTAAAGTATGCCAAAAGTTTGGAAGGCGATAGTTGATTCCTGGATCCTTGAAGCCTATTCCAGCATATGGACCATTTGAGAGGTGGGGGTTTGCCTTTGTGGTACCACTCCCTCGCTCGCATTATTTATTGGTGGCCATAGATTATGCGACTCGGTGGGCAGAGGCCAAGACCACAGTCAATAGTAGCAAGGCAAGCATAGTTGCAAAATTTCTCTTTGATCAAATTTGTTCACGCTTTGGTTGTCCTTTGGAAATTCTCACTAATGGAGGAACCTCTTTTAGAAATGAACTAATTGAAGATGTGGTACATAAGCTAAAGATAAATCATAGCATGTCCATGCCATACTATCCCCAATGTAATGGTTTGTTGGCTAAGAAAACAAATGGATTGTTGTGCAATTCAATGGGAAAGCTTGTAGATAGCAAGAAAAGGCATTGGGATAGGCACTTGGCAGAAGTTTTATGGGCTTACAAAACCACACACAAGCTAGCAATTGGGTTTACACCATTCCAACTAGTGTATGGAATAGAAGCCATTTTGCCCATTGAATTGGAGATACATAGTCTTCGCACTGCTGTTGCAAGAAAAGAAGGACAGGAGGATGCCTATGCTCAATGCTTGGTACAGCTAGAAGCCTTGGATGAATGCAGATTACATGCCTTACAAAACTTGGAAGCTTCTCAAAAAAGACACAAGGCCCGTTTTGACACCAAATTATGCAAGAAGACAGATATTGCAAAAGGAGATTTGGTCATGAGATTTGATAGCCGTTTGGACAAGCGGCTAGACAAAAAGTTTATGGGCCAATGGGAGGGACCATATCGAGTCAAAAAGAAGTTCACAAATGGAACCTATTAGCTTGAGGATGTTGATGGCATGGTGATACCTGGATGCACCAATGAGTATCGCCTTAAATTCTTCTATGCTCCACCACCTTGAGGGCCAGCAGACCCTCTCTGTCATTAGAGAGGATCTGCTGGGGGGGAAAGATGTGACGCCAAAAATTGATATTTTTTATTTGGCATTGGTATTGTTTTCTTCTATGTTTGATAAGAGTTTGAGTATCAAGTGATAGCCTAGTGGCTCTCACTTATTTCTATTTTCTAAGATATTGTATGGGATTGAGAGGATGAGTGGAATGGATCATTGTAAATACCATGTGTATGAATGATAAATACCTTGGTATGGGGTGAGAGTTATTTGTGTATGGGATATTATGGGGTTTTTAGAAAATAAGAAGAGTGAGTCATATAAAGAGGCGGGCTCATGTTTATGTGTTCCAATAATATAAGAAAGGCCACATGCCAAGCATGTGGAAGGCATGTAGAGGAGTGTGGAGTCAAGAGGAATCCTTCTAGAATTCCTATGTGGAATAAGGAGGATGTGGACATATGGAAAAGAGAGGGTCCCTATGGGCTCCATGTGGAGAGACTCTTGACTTTCTCAATATTTTAAGAGTATTGAGCATCTTTTGATGGGACACATGGCAAGAGTAGCCAAAAAGGACATGGATGGTGACATACGGGCTTATGTGATTGATGGGGAAAGGAATCTACAGGCAGCAATTGTAAATGGGTGAAGGAGGGTGACAAAATATCTATAAAAGGAGCCCTCCTCTCCCTTTTTCATAATCTCTTCCACCATTAGGCTCATGTTGCTGTAGCTCTAGTCTCCTCAAGCCTCTTCCATGAGCCTTCTCTCCCTCTTGTAGATATTCTCTGATGTAGACTCTTGAGTCCATCTCTCTCTAGTTCATTCTCTCTCTATGAGTAGTCTTGGAGCTTCCGCTCCCTCTTGTACGTATGAAACCTCTTCTTCTCCCTTGTGTTTGTAGTATTTTGAGTTGCATTAGAGTGGAGTCTCACTCTATTAGTAAAATGAAGGTCACTTCACGTTCTCTCTCTTGAGTATCTCTTCCCTTTTTCCATTGCTTTCTCTTCCAAAGTGCTTAGAAGAGTTATCTATTCGGCCACTCATTGTGCATATATGGTTTATCTATTTCCCAAGCCATAAAGGGGGCTCTTCCTTCCCTCCTAGGCAACCTCTATGGGACTTGGATCGTTGATGAAGTTTAAGCATGGAGGTAGTATTCTCCCAAGTCGGCACTAGTAGAGGAAGTAGGTGTTTTTCATGACTATTTGACCCCCTGTCAGTATTTTGCTCATAACTTTTTGCTCGATGGTTCGATTTGGACAAAACTTATATCAACATAAAGCTCTCTTCAAGAAGCATCATCATATTTCTTCAGTTATTGTATTAGATATCAAACCAAAAATCTATGACTCTCTGTGTGTGACAATTTCTTTTTCAGATAGTTTTTACCCCCGTCCAGTAAATTGCCCATATCTTTCCGACCGCTTATCTGTTTCTTACGAAACTTATATCAGAGTGAAGCCCATTTCAAGATGCATCTCAATATGTGATTGAATATTTAATATCATGTCTCTACTGAAAGTTATGGGTCTCTGTGTCTTATGACAGTTTGGAGAGTGTTTTGAGCTAAGTGTAAAGGTGTCTATGAAGGAGGTGCAATGTTTCCTCGGAACCTACCCATCTGACCCAATCAGCCCCTTCAAACTCCTCAATATATATTAGTTCATGTCATGTTGAGCCGCAAGATCTTCTTTCAACAACGTATCGATCTTCTCTTTGGTGCAGATCGGCTTGCTGAGATTATGGCCTCCACTGATCCTTTCCTTCTCCCTATGCTTGAGTACAACATCACTTGGGATGTTACCATCTTCATTCTCATCTAAGGGAGGATAGTATGGTGTGGTCTTTTGGTATAAAAGCTTCTTTTTAATGTCCCCTTCCCAGTGATGAATATCTCTATCACTCAGTTCAAAAGCAATAGGAAGTGGAGGTGCATGAAGTTTTTTACCCCCAACTTCATGTCACACTACCAAGTACATATATGCTCTACATGTATTTCATACCTTAGACAGTTTCTTGTGTGCACACTACCTGTCCTATTGATTCAGAGTCTCCATGATTTACATTGTGGCAAATTCTTGTGTGTGAATCGCAAACACATAGTTCGCAGCTCTCTACGAGTCCAAGAACACATCCAGGATTCTCACCCTGAGAAACCAGATCAACCAGAGTTTCCACAATAGCAGTGAAACCGGTCATGCTTATGTACTCCGCATCAAAGACTACAACAATCAACTTGCAGCAGCAGGAGAGACTATGAATCTCGCAGAAATGGTTCAAGTAGTCCTAAATGGACTAGGAGAAGGATATGAGAATCTAGTTTAGAGTATTGCCATCCAACGGCAAATTCCAACACTGGAAGAACTTCAGTCAGTTCTACTTGGTGAAGAACTCATCGTGGTGGACATTCTAGTCACAGTCATTTTGCAAATGAACATGGAAATATGTTTCTTGCAAGTGAGGAATTGCATCAGACTGATACAATGCACCTAGACACTGATTTCAATCCCAAAGAGGATTTCAGCTATCAAGTCGACCAAGTGGAACAGGATCCTTGGTACATCGACAGCGGTGCATCATCTCATATGACAAATCATCAGGAATGGTTCACAGAAATGAAGCCATTAGAAGGACAAAAGAATGTCATCTACACAGCAGACAATACACCGAATCCGGTTCAAGGGACAGGTGTTATCCTTATGAACAATTTCACTGGTACAAAAGGATTAGTCAAAGATGTGCTCTATGTTCCGAAGCTCAGCAAGAACCTTTTGTCAGTAGGTCAAATGACGGAACACAACTACAAAGTCATCTTCGACGGTGATGAATGCACTATCAGAGACAAATTCAAAAGAGGTCAGCTAGTAGCAAAAGGTGTCAAGGAAGGACGCTTATACAGGATGCTAGCTACAGTACCAGATAAGCATGCCATGTCAGCTCAAATGCAACAGATGCCACTATCTACAAAATGGCACAAAAGATATGGTCATGTCAACTTCAAGTACTTGTTAGATCTCAGGAATCAGAATATGGCAATTGGGATTCCGAAGCTACAGTTTCTTGGAAAAGTTTGTGAAGCATGTTGCTTCGGCAAACAAAAGCGAACCAACTTTGTCAGAAGTACCTCTCGTGCACGAGGTATTCTTGATTTGATTCATACAGATGTATGGGGTTATGCCCAGACCCGCAGCATCAATGGTTCACTTTATTACTTGACCTTCATCGATGACTAAAGCAGATATTGTTGGGTCTACTTTCTGAAAGAGAAATCTGAAGTGTTTGCCGAATTTCAAGAATTCAAAGCCATGGTAGAAAACCAAATAGGTAGAAAGATCAAGGTCATGAGATCAGACAGAGGAGGTGAATACATGTCTTCAACATTCATGAACTTTTGCAAAAATCACGGCATTCGAAGACAATTCACATGTGTAGATACTCCTCAGCAAAATGCAAGAGCTGAAAGGAAGAATGGGACTTTAGCAGACAAT
Organism: Dipteris shenzhenensis; assembly: GCF_047967505.1. NCBI lineage: Eukaryota > Viridiplantae > Streptophyta > Polypodiopsida > Gleicheniales > Dipteridaceae > Dipteris > Dipteris shenzhenensis. The sequence goes on from NC_141617.1 coordinate 42,838,305, forward strand.
GCTAGAGCAATGCTTAGTGAAAAGCATCTTCCGAATCAATATTGGGCAGAAGCAATAGCTACAGCTAACTACTTGCTTAATCGGCTTCCTACCGAACCGATACAAGGTATGACTCCTTATGAAGCATTCACTGGACACAAGCCATGCATTGGGCATCTCCGCATATTTGGTTGCATAGCATATGCCCACATACATGATGATCATTGCAGGAAATTGGATGCGAAGTCACGCAAATGCATCATGGTTGACTACAGTGAAGAAAGCAAAGCATACAAATTGTATGATCCCATCAACCGCAAAGTCATTATCTCCAGAGATGTAATCTTCGATGAGGAATCAGAATGGAAAACCTCACCTACACAGGAGATAGAAGCATCGACTTCACAGTCATCTACAGAACAGGTTGACGAAGAAGAGCAAGAATTGCCAGCAACACCCCAAGCAGCGCCACAGCAGCTCAGACAGTCTACTAGGGAAAGCAGACCACCAGCCAGATTGACATATGCTCAGAAAGGCAAAGCAATTTAGGTGGAAACCACCAACTATGCTCTTATGACTACCATCATGGCTACAGAAGAGCCAGTGTACTTCGAAGACGCAGTAGACAAGCCCGAATGGCAAACTGCTATGAATGAAGAAATGGATGCTTTGTATAAAAATAACACTTGGGAATTATGCGACCTTCCACCAGGAAAGAAGGCCATAGCCAACAAATGGGTATACAAAGTGAAGTACAATCCAGATGGCAGTATTCAGAGATACAAAGCCAGATTAGTTGCAAAAGGATTTGCACAACAATATGGCCAAGATTATGATGAGACTTATGCTCCAGTAGCAAAGATGGATTCCATACGGTTCTTGATATCACTAGCGACACTCAGTAAATGGAATGTGTATCAGCTCGATGTCAAGAATGCATTTCTCAATGGTTATCTAGACGAGGAAGTCTACATGCAACAACCAGCCGGTTATGTTGAACCAGGAAAGGAGAACAAGGTTTGCCATCTCAAGAAAAGTCTCTATGGCTTAAAACAAGCACCCAGAAGTTGGTACAGAGCAGAATTGACCAGTATTTTGCTGATCTGGGATACATGAAGTCCAATGCAGATCATACTCTCTACTACAAAGTTCAAGGGGACGACATTACTATTGCACTTTTGTACGTAGATGATCTGATTGTGACAGGAAGCAAGGATAGCTTCATTAGAAAACTAAAACAAGACTTATCTGCAGAGTTCGACATGAAAGATCTTGGCCTTATGCACTATTGTCTTGGAATTGAGTTCTGGAGAGATTCAGATAGCACATTTATGAGTCAGCTCAAGTATGTTGACAGTCTCCTGAAGAAGTTTCATATGGGAGATTGCAAGATTGCAGCCACTCCCATGGAACAGAGTTTGAAACTTACTAAAGATTCAGAAAAGCCTACAGTCAATGACAGATACTACAGGCAACTCATTGGATCTCTTATATATCTGACAATCACATGGCCAGATATGTTATGCAGTAAGCTCACTAGCACAGGTTATGGCAAATCCAAAACAGTCTCACTGGAATGTAGCCAAAAGAGTCTTGAGATACATCAGAGGTACAAGACAGTTTGGAATAGAATACAGAGGAAGTCATCCACGGTTGCATGGATACTGTGACAGTGACTATGCCGGAGATCATGAGACCAGGAGATCGACACAGGGATATGCATTTTTCCTTGGTCAAGGTGCTATATCATGGTTGTCAAACAAACAGCCAACTGTTTCTTTGTCTTCGACTGAAGCAGAATATAGAGCACTCACTACAGGTGCATGTGAGGCTATATGGCTCAGAAGACTATTGTCAGAAACAGATTACTTTGATGAGTCAAAGCCAACAACAATATACTGTGATAATCAATCAGCTCAAGCATTGGCCAAAAATCCAGTATATCACTCCAGGACAAAGCACATTGATGTCAGAGAGCACTTCATCAGAGAAAGAGTGTTACTTGGTGACATCACACTGCAGCATTGTGATAGCAAAGAGAATGTTGCAGACATCTTTACCAAACCACTCGGTAAAGAGCTATTCAAGAAACACCGACTAGCTCTTGGTTTGATGCAGAGGAAGGACATTCCCATTAAAGGGGTGTGATGGAATGTAATGCTCAGTCCTTCTTCGATTCCACAGAATCATCATCTTGAGGGAAGGCCTACTTCATGATGTTGATCTTGAGGGAAGGTGTTGAGAGTTCACGCTCAACATCATGTGATCATGTGTGCATAGCACCATCACGTGATCATATGTGCATAGCACTAACCTTATAGAGTGCTATAAAGGAAAGGGTTAGATCCCCTAACCCTAACCCTAAAAGGGTTTGTATATATTCTATTTTTTCAACTAAATCTAGTGTACAGTTAGTCATTTGTGGTGTGCTCTCTAGCTGTGCCCTCTCTCCTCATCTCCACTCTTCTCCTCTCCCCTCTTCATATTTTGTCAATAGGGGCATTGTATATTCTTGGGGGAAGTAGTATTTGTCCAGAATGGCCACAACATCCACTTCAAAGAGGCTTTAGGGTTGGGATTATTCTTAAGGATATCCTCTTCTTCATCTTCATCCAACCCATAGTGTTGGTTCATAGATGGAGCAATGAAGCACAATGAACAAAACTTTATTCATGAGTGGTTACATATATAGGCAACTGCTTCCATGTTGGTAGATCCCAAATCCACAATTATCTCCATGATTATCTCAATCAGTCACCCCCTATGATCACTCCAAATCCACACATCACACCAACCTGACATACCTAGCTGCCAATTCACTAGAACCTTCTAGCACACCTACACACACACTCCTTGCATAGGACTCCAAGCCCATAGGCACACACACACACATACATCAATTTGCCCTTCATTCCCCCCCCACAAATTGATGACCTTATCCCTCAACAGTAGTACATGGGATGCTCCATGGCTTGCCCACCATCATGTGGCAACACACATGGCCCCAATCACTCCTAGGACTCTTGGTTTACAATTGGGAGATAGACAATGACTATGCATGGGAATACCCTTAGATCCAGCAAGGTAAAACATAAGACTAACAATCATTTAAGGATGGACTATCAATGGTAGAGAACCATTATTGACCTCACACACACATAACTTAGAAAACATATGGGTCCTCACCCTTGTCAGAATTGACTTGGATGTTGTAAGCAGTTAGAGCTTTAACATCCTCTGGTTCTTCCTAGTCTTCTGTCTCTGCTTCTTCAACAAGACTTGCTGAACATCTCTTCTTTGCATAACATTATTTTTCAAATTGTCCAGGTTTTCCACAAAAGTTGCACTTCATTTTGCTCTTTCCCTTGAAGTTGTTTTTGGCCAAATATGCCCCATGTTCTTTGTAGTCACTTCTTTGTTTGATTTTCCTCTCCTCTTCCAAGAGGGATGCTTCAATTTCCACCAGACTAATCTCTGGTATATTGGTGAGTGTGGTGACAATAGTGCCATATTCTTCAGCTAGACTTCTAAGTAAGATGGCAATAACAATATCTTCATCAAGATTAAACTTGATGCTGGATAACTGAGTCAATATGCTCTTCATTGAATTTAGATGTGAAGAGATGGATTCTACTCTATTCAATTTTAAATCAAAGAACTTGATGAGCAAGCTAAACTTAGAACATCTCCCCTGTGCTCCAAAAACATGCTCAAGATGAGTCCATGCAGCATGAGCAGTCTCACATCCATCAATGTGGTGGATAAAAGAATCACTGAATCCAAGAGCAAATATGGCTAGTACTTTTTCATATTTAGGAAGCCATGAAGCTTCTCCTTCCCTAGTTGTAGGTTTAGTTTCTCTTCCATTAGCCACCTTCCATATTCCCTTTTTCATGAGAGTAAATTTCCATTTGGTCTGCCAAGTGTGAAACCCCTCTCCGTCAGTGTCTAATCCCTTTACAAAAGATCAATCTTTCTAAATAAAGAAATCACCTTCACCATGTAGATGCAAATTGCTAGATAAGAATTCAGAAAATCCTAGTTGTTTAGCATATGCATAGCCAGTTGGCTTCTCCCACAACCTCTTAACTGGGGTCTTCTTTACCTTGTACTTTGTCCTTGTAGTCTTCTTAGCATTTGAAGAACATTGAGAACTTGGCATGTTGTCAAGAAATCACAATTAACTGAACTTCAAAGAACATTCTCTAAACTGAAAAAGGAATCTTTGAATCTCTGATTTGTACTTTAACTCCTCAAGCATCACCTTAGCATTTAGTGTAGCATCAAACTTCAAAAATATGCTTGTAGAAAACAGAGGAACCTTGGAGGATTCCTACCTCACTCCACATAGCATCAAGTAGAGTGCATTTTTTGCGCAATCAAAGGTACTTAGAAGGAGAAGACTCAATGCAAGTCTCATACGAAATGTAGCGTCACACCACCTGGCACAGCAGCATCTTCTCCAACTGTGAAAGCCATGTCTTCTTCAAAACCCGACTGGTTTTTCTTCAATTTCTCCTCATTCTCTTGACCATTTGCCCTCAAATTTCACCAATAAGTAGTCCATAGAGTCGCCTACATACACCTCAGACCATTTTGGGAATGGTGGCTCCAGCAAGCTAAATTGATAGAAATGGCGCGGGATGAAGCGAGTATCAGCACGGGCTGTAGAAGCACTATTTCTTCAATTCCTCTAGGTGGAAGTGCGCCCTAACTAGGGGAATCTATAGCTAAAATGGCGGGAGCAATGGTATCTTGTAGGTCGAGAATAGGCTTAAGGCAATTCATGGGAGGAAGGTGGAAGAAAACTCCATTTGGGGAAGATGAGGGAATCTTCAAAGAATCTCATGGATTCTTTTCCTAGGCACTAGGATTCTCACCAAGCTCTGATACCACATGTTGGAGCAATGAAGCACAATGAACAAAAATTTATTCATGAGTGGTTACATATATAGGCAACTACCTCCATGTTGGTAGATCCCAGATCCACAATTATCTCCATGATTATCTCAATCAGTCACCGCCTATGATCACTCCAAATCCACACATCACACCAACCTGCTGACAAACCTAACTACCAAGTCACTAGAACCTTCTAGCACACCTACACTCACACACTACTCCTTGCAAAGGACTCCAAGCCCATAGGCACACACACACACATACATCAATTTGCCCTTCACATAGATCATGTTGATTCCCTCGGCTACTTAAGGTTTTATGTGCATGTGAATAGGTCATTTTGCCTTTACTGAAATCTTGAGCTTCCTTTTCCCTTTGCAAATAGTGATTTGGTTGGAGTGCCAATCTTGTTTGACATGGGCTTGCCAAATCCATGGCCGGCCAAATAGCATGGGGTGGGTGCCACTACTATATTCCATTCACAGCAGCACTACAATGGCAATTATGAATTGGAGGTTGACCACCCTTATATTAACTATGCGGAGGAGGCCCATTGGGTGTACATGCCATTGATCCACCCAATGGCATTGATGCCATTGGGTCTACATGCCATTGATCCACTATTCTAAACACAAATAGGGCTGGCTCCCATGTAGAGAATCCAAGCCATCGTCATAAATCATCAAACATAATGTTCACTCCTAATCCACCATTAAGCAACATGCCCAAAATAGTTAATTACTACTACGGCCCACTCTGTAGCAATCCATGCTGGGTGGCACAAACAACCAGACTAGCGCCAACCAAGCCTGCATCACACACCATTGTATTTGGCTACTAAAGTGACCTCCTTTAGGATTGGTATAGTCAGCTCTATTGATCTCGTGAGTTGCTTGCATAGGTGCTGGTGGAAGGTTGGTACAAGATTCAACAGTTTTGCTGTACTGACATTTGATCTTTGCATCCTTCAATGCTTCCTACAATTCAAGACTGGCATCTAAGGCCGAGTAACCACCCATACTAGGATTGTTTGCCACATCATTGGGCACCCTCAACCCACCCTGGGGGAGGACCTCCTCTCTTCTAGTAGGGATTTCTCTATATCTTGTATACTTTGGTAATCGAGAACTGCACCAACTGCACATCTGTGGCCCACTTCGATATGGCAGCGCAAACTTTTGCTTGTATCTGCTAGTGTACTGGCTCTTTGTCTTTCTTCAAGGAATGCCCTTCTAGTAATGCAATACCTGGCAAGGTCTTCATTCCCCTTGTCACAACATTGACAACATTAGCATTGTCAATAGACCGACCATCTGTTTGATCGACTACATCTACTTATGGTGCTTTATCATATGTTTTTAAGTTCTCATCCAACCTCGGGGGGTGCACTACTAAGAAATCCTAGGTATCACGCGCGTTTTAGGGTATTTAGAAAACCCCTCAAGTAAATTTTTTTCTCCAATAAAACCACCCCTCTTTACTTATGAATGGTTTTCTTCCTAATTTTAATTAAAAAACCCCTCTTGTCATTGTAATCCTATTAAAATTTTCCCAAAAGCTGGATTAAAATACCCCTACTTTTGAATGCACGCGGCACACTAAAATTTTTGGAGGTGACCCCCCCGAGCACAATGTTGAGAGAATGTAGCGTTAATAAATGAGAAATTTGAAAAACTCTTATAGCCAACTATGAGATGGCTCAAAAGAGTGATGTTGTTCCTTTGATAAAATGCATTAAGGAGTACTTGGAAGCCAAAAATTAAGGAAATTTAGTCTCAAAAGAGGAGAAATGTAACATAGAAATATGTATGGCATCAAGAAAGGGAAGGACAAGTTACAACTTTGCCTAGAGCATTTGGTCTATCTTTGGAAGGTTAAGAAAGTGCTATTAGACAGAATAAGTTGAAGGGGAAGGACAAGTTGATTTGCCTAGAATATTTGGCCCATCATTGGAAGATTAAGAGATTCAGACTATTAGAAAGGAAAGCACGTTTTTGAAGAGGAGAAGATACAAACCACAAAAGAAGAGTTTGAAAAAGAGGATGGTACAATGCAAATAGAAAATCATCCACAACCAAAAGGAAGGTCAGTGGTGGACGAGAACCATATTGAACAAAATTGGCTTGTGCAACCTCTCAACCAGGTAAAGGATATTGAAGCAAACGTATTTGCAATTCCAAAAATGAGTTAGGAACAAGAAACCCTAAAAGGGACAAAGGAACAAGCGAATCCACTTAAGGAGGACTAATGGGCCCACAAAATAGAATTTGAGTGCGTAGAGTCACCCAAAGTGAAAGCACTATAAAAACCCAAAAAATTGAGATCGAGACAAAGATGTTGTGTATATAAACTTCCTTTTGTTCATTATAATTGTGTTGCTCTATCAACATGTAGAACTATAGCAGCGGTTATTCTAAAAGCAGTAGTGCTTCTTTTCTAATGCTAAAAAATGTTGTTGTGCTCGCTTTCAATACTAGACTTCATCTAACATTAGGATCCAGTGGTGGTTAAAGTCTTGCAAGCATTAGTGAGTAAAAAAAAAGCTTTGGCCTTCTTTTGTATACAATTCAAGGCACTAACCAAGCATGTCTTTAGGATTGTCCAGGTTTCCAAAGCAGTTCAATATAAGAAATCCAAAACTTGAGTATGTGATGAAACTAGTCAAACAAGTGGGATCCAATCATCAAGCACACTTGTTGGCGTCCTCATTTGCACATATCCAAGGCATTGATGTGTCAATAACCCATTACCGATCTTAACAAAATGGGGAAGTAAACAAAAAACACATTGATGAGGATGAAAATAAGAAATCCGAAACTTGCATATGGGATGAAACTAGTTGAAGCATTAGGATCCAATCAACAATATAATTGCAGTTGTTGTGTATACTAACAGAATCAAGGGAGCTCCATGGCCTCCTCATCTACAGATTTCCAATGTGTTATGTCAATCGATCTTGACAAATACGTTGTTGGAGGCATATCGAGGCTAGCTACGCACCCATTGTGCATGCAATGCGCTAGAGTGCATGAAGGGGTGCAGATGGCTATTGGCCATTCACATAGAGCCTAGGCAAGCTCGGCATCATGCCACCCATATTTGTAGGGCACATCAATGTCAGCTTGAGCGTTCTAATGAGCTATCTCCTTCGTCCCATACTAGTTGGCATGCTAGACTACCCTTTATATTCCTATGTTGTGTGTGAGTAGATTGATTAGAGGATGTAGTGGCTAGCTCTTCCACTACTCAAGATGGGAAGGGTGTAGTACGATGTAGCTTGACTTCCTTCTTGGTATTGAGGAGTTTGTCGCTTTGGAAAGCAAATTAATACGCTTTATGTGGCTTAAAACTAGGAGGTACCACGTGGCGTGGGGAAAACGTCCCATAAGTAAAAGGGGGAAAATTGTAGTGAAAGGTGGGTATATAAAGCTGAGCCCAAGGCAAGGTACAGTATCTTTGCGCTTGGGGCAATGACGCAGTTAGTGAGGTTTTACCGAGACGCGTCAATTGCTGGTTGAAAACTATTTCCAACCCCCCTCTTCGCGCCCTTCACGGGGCCTTAGAGAATTTCTGGAAGGTCCGCCCTAGGCTCGGACCTCGCAAACAACACACCAAAAAGCAACGTGATTTGACTCAGGGCAGCTACGTGTTCGTCCTCATCAGTGTAATTAATTTTGGGATCCAGATCAGCGGCTCATCTCCAGCTTGAAAAGGTCTTGTTTTCCTAACTTCAAAAACTTGCTCGCTCTTGAGGGGCTGTGCTTCTGCTGTCAAGACACTCATTGTGGGCTGGCGGAAAGTGACCCGCTCATGGTCCACCAAGTTCTTTGTTTCAGGAGCCTTGCAGTCTGTTCACACTGCGTGAGCCTAGTAGCTTTAACACCATCCCTCCCCTTCCCCCTCAAGTGGTGCTGTCTTGTAGTGCCTGAATATATTAATATTGGCCACTTCTTTTCTTCATCAAAGCACGCATGCCCCAGGTGTCTTCTGTAACCACCAAGTGAACCCTTGAAAACCTAGACCAGCAAGGCCTCCCATGACGTGCTTACAGAGGCCTGGGTAAGAGATGGGCATATGCCGGATGATATGAGCATCATAGACGACTCACGGCATACTTCGGTTGACATGCGTCCATTGAGGACAGAGTGAGCTTCTACGACTCACTCTATACTTCACTTCAGATGCGTGCTAAAATCGGCAGAACAATTAAGATGCAGGACTGCGAACAGAGTGAGCTTCTAACATCTACAAGCTGAGTCATTACCATTGGTGATGTTGGATCATCCCTCAAGTTGGGCAGAAGCAGCGTGACAAAATGACAGCCAATGGCTGGCATTGCTATTGTAAAATATCAGCAGCCTTTTGAAATGCCTTCGTTTTCTTCATGTCCACTATCTTTGGTGCTTTCGGAACAATAGCATGCATTGGTAAGATCTCCAAGCAGCCATATCATTGAGATGCTCTGGGAAGTGAGCATGATACACGATATTTACAACACGTTTGACAAAGTCAGACTGCCTCGTGATGAAGCAAAGTAGTACTTTATGTAATTCTTTGTTGCTCTGAAGGTAGGTTACTTATATCATTGGGTAAGCGCTGAAATATAAGCTGATTGCTGAAAATAGAAGCTCAGTTGGTGGAGGATGGAGATGAGTTCCATTTGGTTGAGCTACTTGAACACTAGTTTTGAGTTTTCCTATGAAAAATGAGCAAAGACGCATTCGAGGAGAAATGATTGGACAAAAGATGAGTTCCATTTGTTTGAGTTACTTGAACACTAGTTTGTGAAAGTTAGCAAAGACTCATTAGAGAAGAAATGATTAGAGAAACGAAATTTTTGATAATCCTAGGCTAATGAGGCGTGGTAAGAGAGTGTAATTGTATGCAATAATCAGCTTTGGCACGTCAATACTTTGAAATTGGACCTTTTAAAGTTTTTCGGATTCGCTTGCAAGGTGTGGATCATTTCTCCTTTGTCCAATGGTGCAGATTAGCGTGTTCACTAATTTCAGTAGTGGTAGTATATTCTTGACAGAGGCGAAACAATACACGCTAGCCCTCTTTCCAGCCATGAGATCTAGAGTCTCATCCAAGGACACATCTATCTAAAACCCTTAGGTCGAAGACTTCATCAAGGGCACGCATTGCGAGGGAATCTAGGATCCTTAGATCCACGACTTTATCCAAGGGTGCATTTGGCACACATTTCCAAACGTAGGATCTTCATCGGATAAGTTATATTTTTTATTATCGAGCCATGGATCTCAAGACGGTTACCATTGAATTTCGAGATTAAGATCCATATCAATTCAAAGCTACTTTGAGCAATTGTTGCAAGATTATTCTCAAATGAGATCAAGATTTCGATTTTGATTAAGATTCTACCTCCCCATTGAGAATGAGAATGAGATTTCTCAATGAGATATTTTGCAAGGGGTTAACTTGCACGAATTCCATACATAGGAGGGGTGTGATAGCACATGGGTGATAGGAAGGTACTTCATCCTTTTTTTTAAGAAGTGTTTTTTGATTGAAAAAAATATTTCTCTTGTAAAAATCCTTGATTTCTATGCAGTGGCACCTTACAATGAGGATAAAGAAGCTTAGTTTGAAGATAAAGAAAGAGAGGAGGCTCCTAACTTTTAAAGAAGAATTACGACCATGTTATCTGAGTCAATGGAGTTGTCAAACTCACCATGTAAGTCTGGTACATGTGACTAGGAGGGGTGTGATAGCACATAGGTGATAGGAAGGTACTTCATCCTTTTTTTAAAGAAGTGTTTTTTGATTGAAAGTAATATTTCTGATTGGGAAACCTATTTCTCTTGTAAAAATCCTTGACTTCTATGCAGTGGCACCTTACAATGAGGATAAAGAAGCTTAGTTTGAAGATAAAGAAAGAGAGGAAGGCTCCTAACCTTTAAAGAAGCAATACGAATATGTTATCTGAGTCACTGGAGTTGTCAAACTCACCATGTAAGTCTGGTACATGTGACTATCACCATGGACGAGCCCAGAAGATAAAGTTTGGAGACCTTAGCATCTGCAAACGGCAAAGCATGATGGAGATCACAAAGTGAAGGTAATGCTAGAATGGATTAGAAGCTTGGACACATATTTCCCACGAGAATAGCCTTGCTCATGGAAAAAGGATTTGCAACGATTCAACTACCAGGAGACATTTTCCCCCATAGCTAGGTTAACCACAATCTGCACTGGCTTGGCCTTAGCCATGCAAGAAGGGTGGCCAGTCCTATAGATGGATGTCAAGCTTGCCTCTGTGAATGGAAATCTCAAGGAAAAGGTGTGCGTGGAATAGCCACCACGTTTTGCGATCCTCGATCCTCGGTTGAAAAGGCAAAGTTTGCAAACTCAGGAAGGCACTTCACGGGCTAAAACCACTAAAACCAACCCCACGTAGTGGATTGACAATTACTTTTTGAATAATAGTTTTGTCAAAAGCTCCTCAGAATTGAGAACGGCAAGTATATGGTGAGTTTCCTTTATGTGGACAACCTTATCATCACAGAGAGACATGAAGTCAAGATATCTGAGACACGAGAGATGTTGAGCAGAGAGTTTGAGATGACGACCTTGGGCTTAATGCATTTCTGTTTGGGAACTGAGGTTTGTCAAGAGCCAAAACGTATCTTCATCTTGCACAGCAAAACTTGTTGGAAAGGTCACCTCCGCATTTGTAAGCCCCCGGGAGGGAGACCTAGGGCAACATGTGCCCAGAAAAGAAGACTGCCATGTGGGCAGGGATCAGAGAGAGAAGAGGCACCAGCATGGAAAGGCATGTGGGCAGGCTGTTGACCTGCAACAAGGCCTAGATCAGGGCGCAATGGATGGCAGGTGGACAGCAGAGGAGAAGGCCTGGTGGTTGGAGGGGTGGACCAAGGCTGGAACCTCTACACAAAGAAGAAGGGGCACCCAGATGGCCAGGAGCAGCAGCAAGTAGGGCTGCACAGGACTGGCCCTGGGGGCATACTTATAGCCCACTGGGTCGGCCAGTAGGGCAGGCAAGTCGGCCCATATAGGGCATGGAAGAGAGGGCCATAAAGGCCTAGTTTTGTGCGCCAAAGGGGCCGGCTGTAGGGCCAGACTGAGTCAGCCAAAATGGGGCTGGCCAGTGGACTGTTTTGGGGCCCCTAGAGGCCTATAAAAGGAGCCCAAAGCAGGGCATTCATTCATCCAGAAGGAACAGCAGTTCAGCAGCAGATTGCAGCAGGAGGCCGGCTAGACAGGCTTCCACAAGCGCCAGGAAGGTGTCCAGGACCTGCAGACAAAGAGCTTGGAAGAGGCTTCACCCTTGGCTGTCATCTTGGACTCAAGGATCAGGGACGGAGAGTCTACATACTCTCGAGGTGGAGCATGCGGGCTCAAGTTCTAGAGATATCCGACAGATAGTAGAAGTACGTGGTGGTAAGATCAAAGGACCACGCTTTGGTGGGACTTTTTTTTTTCCATGAAAAAGACTTCTATTAAGTAAGAACAAAAACCCGCGAGAGCAAGCTCAAAGCGGAATACATCATGAAATCATGAGGATAATAAAAAACCCCCTCAGAGTGAGGTGGAAAGAAACCAAGGCTGAGGCTGAAAGTGCCATCTCAACCCTGTAGTAGATTCAGAGAAGAAAGGAGAATCCTTCCATTCCCTGAAGAAAGAAGCCCTCCTAGCTGAGGCTGCACGGGAGTCCCCCTGCATACCCGTCCATACGGCCATCAGAGTGTGTACAATGTCTGTCCAGATACTAGCCAATGTGTGCGAGGGATGAACCTGAGTACCCTCCATAGCCTCTGTGCATCTGGATCTCCAGATATGCCAGGCTGCTATGCTCGCTATAATCTCCCAAGAAGTATCCACAGAGGCATGTACAGCTGTAAAAGGACGGTGTGTAACCACATCCAACGAGCAGAGCTCAACCCGATGATGTCGAACTGAAATGGCCCGGGAGGAGTCAAGTCCCTCATAGAAAACCTGAGGTCCTGTAAGAGAAAGCCAAGCCACCGAGCCCCAAGTCATAAAGAGTGGGGAATGGGCAAAGTGACTGAAGATCCTGGCTATCCCCATCCAAATCAATCTCGCCTGTCTGCAATCCCATAAGCAATGCTGAATAGACTCCGAAGCAGAAAGGCAACGAGGGCAAGTAGGGTCGGCTCCGAATCTGGACCTCCAAAGGTTCACTGCAATCCCTCCATGAATAGAAAGCCAAAAGAAGATAGTGATCTTTCTATTCCTGTGGGATTTCCAGAGCCTCCTCCAGAAGTACCTCTGCTGATCCGCAGTAATACCAAAAGTCTCCCAATGAGGAACTCTGGAGGGTCTCCAACCTCTACTACTGAGCTGAAATCTCCTGGCATTACTGACCGTGTAGCGAAAGAAGGGGATGGTCTTCTCTCGATGCCCCGCGTCAATCCACTCCCACTCTCCGGGGTCCCACTGTAAATACCTGATGGGAACTCCTCCATAGAGCCAAAGTCTCCAAGACCCGGTGGAGAGTAACTGGGGGTCAGGGTCTAAGAACCACTCTGAATCTGATCCCTGCATCAAAAGGCCTACAACCCTGATAGGCTGAAAAGCAGACTCAAGCAATATATCATCTGTAGATCTGAGCAATCTGCCACCATCCTGGACACTGAAAACCAAAGCATCCTCCTGTGCACCTCGGAAGGCTAAGACCTGAAGTGGAACCCCGCCTCTCGAGAAAGTACCTGCCCAAGTGGAGGTAGTGAGAGGCATATCATCTGTGTCTATCCAAGCCTCTGGAAGGGCTGACTCAATCTGCAAGATCCTCCCTGCACTCCCTCTGAGATGTCCTATCAACCCTGACTTGGTTTCCTCTGGAAGCCTACGGAAGGCTTTCCAAGATCCCAAAGAAGAAGCAGGTCCCCTCTCCCACCTGGCCCACTGCATGTAGAGTGAGGCACCCAGTGGTCTGCCACGATCATCTAAAATACTGTCGTTCCACATGATGGGCTGCCTATCAATCTCTTCCCGGGAGGAAGGAGGAATCCTCCGAAGAGAGCTTCTGAAACTAGCCCAAGCTTTCAGAATGGCAACCATGAGAGGGGATGAAGGTGATCTGAGGTGTGCTGAGGTGAAAATCCATCTAACACTGCTCATCCAGTCTCCTCCTGAGGAAGGTGTGCACCTCTGTATGCTGCTGATAAGAAAGTCCTTCCACGGTTCCTGTCCTGGCATAAGTCCTCGCACCACTATCTTGCAAAGTAAGGCTCTGCACTGTAAATCTGGATCAATAATATTGAGACCCCCATCCTGTGTAGGGAGGATGAGGGTCTCCCAAGCCACCCTGGCTAAGGCATCTGCTGTGCCATCAAGCCCACTCCAGAGAAAGTTCCTGATCGGTCTTCTGAGCTGAATGATGCAGTCCCTAGAACGGCACCAACATGAACAAATAAACCAGGCCGTGGCCAAAAGGACCTGGTTGACCACCACAACTCTAGAGGCAAGATCCAGCTTGGCTGAGCTCCAAAAGAGAAGCTTCCTTCTGATGCTCTCCAACACGGGAGCAAACTGCTGCGTGGTAGAAATACCCAAGCCGACCTGGCAGCCCAAATACCTGATAGGCACACCCCTCTGAACCCAAGTGAACCCTATGTCAAGTCCCCAAACTGGAGTGTCCTCATCACTGATCCAAAAGCCATTGGATTTATGCCAATTTATCTGCGCCCCTGCCGCCAAGCAAAATAAATCCAATGCTGTCCTGAAAGAAGTCAATGTCTGTGGAGAGGCATCCAAATAAATCGCTGTGTCATCAGCCAACTCACTGTCAAGCAGCTCCTCTTCTCTTCTGATAGGAAGTCTCAGCCCAAAGATGTCAGCTTGAGATCTAACATAGATGCTCATAGCTTCGGCCACGAATAAAAAAAGGAAAGGAGCAAGGGGGCATCCCTGACGGACTGATCTCGAAATCTGAAATCTCTCACCCCTTACCCCACCAATAAGTACCTGGCTATGGGCTGATCTGTACAAAGAGGAAACACCTCTGATCCAAACATCAGTGAATCCAAAGCGTAGTAGGGTGCCCTCCAAAAAACTCCAATCTACTCTGTCATAAGCTTTTTCAAAATCCAACAGTAGAATGGCAAGATTCTGGCCACTCTGCACGGCCCACTCTGAAGCTTCCCAGAAAGAAAAAATGTTATCAAAAATACTTCTGCCATGCACAAATCCCGTCTGAGTGTCGTGGATAAGATCAGGGAGAAGTGGCTGCAATCGGAGGCTGATCGCCTTGGCCAGAATCTTGTAACAAGTCCCCAGAAGTGTGATAGGCCTCCACTGGGACAATAAATTTCTGCTACCTCCTTTTGGGATAAGGTGGATGAGGCCCTCTGTAAGCGATTCAGGCATCTCGCCAGAGTCCCAAATGGCCTGCATGGCTGAAGTAATATAGTCTCCAATCATATCCCAAAATGCAATGAAAAAAGACGGAGTGAGGCCATCTAAACCTGGGCACTTGCCCTTGTGAAGGGCTGAAAGTGCAGTCCTGAACTCTGTGTTGGTGAAAGGTGCGTCAAGTAGAACATGCAAATCCGGATTCACCAACACTGGGATACTCTGCCAAATAGCCTGTCTAGCATCCTCTATATCGTGTGTCTCAGGATCAGCAGTGAGGAGGGTGGCATAGAAATCTGAAGCTATGCGTAAGACGTCATCTGGCTCTGTCTGTAAAACCCCATGTGAGTCAATAAGCTGAGATACACTCTCTCTACTATGTCTAGGGCCAAGAGTAGAGAAGAAGTGTTTATTGACTCTACCACCCATCTGAATCCAGAAGGACTCCTGTGCATGAAAGGCATACTCTGCTCTCTGATCAAGCAATAACTGCAAGTGAGCCCTCGCTGCAGCAAGGCGCTCCTGAATCCAAGCATCTGAAGGCCGTTTCTGCTCTTCCCTCTGCAAAGCTGCTAACTGCTGGCGAACACCAATCTCACGTCTGAGAATATCTCGTCTCCTGGTAGAAGCAACTGAGCAGTAAAAGTCACTAATACCAGAGAGGGCAGCGGCTAAATGTGAAGGATGTGGCTGCCCTCCCTGGACATGAGCAAACCATACCCGTAGGGCTGCCTCTGTAAGGTCCTCCTCTGTGTAAAAGGCATCTGGGATCCTGATGCTGGCTGATCGGCCTCTCAAGTGAGGCTCTGAGATAGCCAAAACAACAGGGAAATGGTCTGAGGTGGAAACCCCTGCAGCAATGCATACCGATCCCCCTCTGTCAAGTGCCCAGTCATCTACATAAAATCTGTCAATGCGTGCATGAATAGGCATCTGTTGCCTCCTGTTCGACCAAGAGAACAGGAGGGACTGTGGCTGAATAAGAAAGGCATCATCACACCAAGTATCTCTGCCACAGAAATGGAAAAGGAAGGCATCCCAAGCTGCTCTCTCCAAAGAGTGAAGTCCGCCTTCTCTACCCCCTTTTTTGTCTGAAGGTAACTCGACCATGTTAAAGTCACCTCCAATCACCCAAGAATCCACAATGGGGGCCCAGGAGAGCAAAGTCTTCCACATAAGGACACGTTCCCCTCTAATGTTGGAGGCATATAGGTTGAGGAAGCCAACCTTACGCCCTCCAATCAAGAGAATAATCCACTGAGCTCTAGAGGGGATAATGACTCCGTGCCCAACAACTAAGGGGAGAACCGACTGCGAAACTGAAATAGAAGTGCCTCCCCTAGTGCCCAATGCAGGCGACCAAAAAGTATGTCCTGAGAGCAACTTGCCTGACTTGGCACAATCTCTATAATCCAGCTTGTGCTCTTGAATAAATAATATATCAATGGGACCACCAGTAACACCTGGATGAAGCTGATCCCGGATCAGCTGTTTGCGGCGGCGATGTGGGATGCCACCTAGGCCCTGTATGTTCCAACTGATAATCCTCATCGACGGGAGGATGTAGAGTGGAACACCTTACCCGACCTAGTGGCGGAAACAAACCCCTCAACAGGGGAAGACCTCCTGGATGGAGGGAAGGAACCCAGTGGAGGAAAGTCAATAGGGGAAAGAATCCTGGCACCTGAAGAAGAAGCCCTGTCAATAGGAAATCCAACCACTGGCTCCCCAAAAGTAGCGGGAACAAACTCCTCCTCTGGGAAATCTGAACTCTCTGCCAAGGCTGAAAATGAGTTCCTGTGGAGCAATCCAGACACCGGAGTACGAAGGATCCCTTGTGAGGGAAGAGGATCAACAGTGTAAGCTATCCCCTTCCCCCTGTCCAAGGGAGGGAGTGAGGAAGGCTCTCTACCCGGTGTCTGCCCAGCCGCGGAAATCTCTCCGTCCTCAAGAGGAACATCTGGCAGTGCTGGATCTAAGGAAGAAGCTGCAACTGGGGAGGAGGTCGAAGCTTCAGCGTCTCGGACTGTGCAAGGTGAGACAGGAAGGACAGCTCGAGGTGAAGCAGAATCTACTAAGGTACCCTCGTGAACTGAAGGAGGGACCTGCACACGTACTGGAACCCACTGTAAAGCGTCACGTGTGCCTGAGGGAGGTGGGGGTCGAGGAGCAGGACCTGTACCACCCCCCTGGTGAGGCCGAGGAATAGGTACTGGACCTGTACCACCACCTGACTGAGCAGGACCGCCACGTGAAGAATGAGGAGCAGGAGCTGGACCTGTACCACCCCTCTGTCGAGATCGAGGGGCAAGTGCCGAGTCTAATCTCCC
The DNA here is from genome assembly GCF_047967505.1 of Dipteris shenzhenensis. NCBI lineage: Eukaryota > Viridiplantae > Streptophyta > Polypodiopsida > Gleicheniales > Dipteridaceae > Dipteris > Dipteris shenzhenensis. The sequence goes on from NC_141617.1 coordinate 42,855,875, forward strand.
CCCCTGTCCCCCCTGTCGATGTCCTGAGGCGGTAGCTGTACCAGAGGTCTTCTTAGGCCTTTTCTTCTTCCTGGGACAATCCCTGGCAAAGTGTCCCGAGGTCCTGCAAATCCTGCACTGGTCCTGCCTGCCTGAAATCTCCACTCTCTGGCGAAAAAAGGAACCATCCGGGCGCTGTATCATGACGTGGTCCATCTCGAGGTTAGGATCCTTGCAAAGGACCCTAACTCTAGGAACCCCATCAGCCTTGGTTGCCTCTGCTGCAGTCAATGGCAACCCAGGGAGGGGTGGGATCTCAGCAACTACGCCAAAATGCTCCCCAATAACAGAAAGAAGTTGATAGTAGACCTGGGGAAGCCCGGGGAACCTGATGAAGAGCGAAAAGAATTTCTTATCTGCCTCAACTGGGTCGAAACCAAGGTGAAAGGCTTCAAAGAAGATCTTCCTGTGTCCCAGGTGTAAAAGCTCGGCCTTGAGCACAGTGCTCGCAGCCTCTGGAGTGTCAAAAACAACCTGGAAGAAACCTCGTCCCAAAAGGCGAACATCTACCAATCGAGGAGCGAGGTCTGGGGGGAGAGCCGCAAGCATCCAGTCTCTGGCTTGGGATCTGGAAGGGTGAGACCCGAAGATGCGTGCTAACAAAGTGGTAGAGCACTCAATCTCTACATCCTTCCTGAGCTGCTGCAACTCGTCTTTAGAGAATGTGATAGTTTTCGCGGCCGGTGGAGATGGAGTAGGATTGGCTGACGGGGAATCCATCGCCAATCAAGGTGAGGAGGCCGACTCGAACAGGAAAAAAAGGCTCCTTCCGTTCCAAAAAACTGCGAGGGGCAAGGGAGGGGAAAGGAGGCTAGGAAAGCAGGGGGGAAGGGGAGGGAAGGAGGAGAGGGGCTAAGGCTGAGAGGGGAGAGGGGCAAGGAGGGAGGGGAAGGGAGAGGAGAAGAAAGGGAGGAGTGAGAGGAGGAGAGGGGGCGGGAGAGCAAGCAGGGAGGGGGCGGGACAGCAGGGGAGGGGGCGGGACAGCAGGAGAGGGGGCGGGACAGCAGGGAGAGGGAGCGGAGCAGCAGGGGGGAAGGGGCGAAGGCAGGGGGAGAGGGGGAGCAGCAGGGAGAGGGGGCGGAGCAAGGGGGGAGGGGACGGAGCAGCAGGGAGAGGGGGCGGGACAGCAGGGGGCAGAGGGGAGCAGCAGGGGGGAGGGGCGGAGGCAGGGAGAGGGAGCGGAGCAGCAGGGGGGAGGGGACGGAGGCAGGGAGAGGGGGCGGGACAGCAAGGGGGAGGGGGCGGAAGCAGGGAACAAAGGGAGGGAGTGAGGGACAGGCAGGGGGAGGGGGCGGAGCAGCAGGGGGGGAGGGGGGGAAGCAGCAGGGAGGGGCTAGGGACAGGCTGAGGGGGGAGAGAGACGGGCTGAGGGAGGGGGAGCAGCAGGGGAACGGGGAGGAGCAGCAGCTCTTGTGGGACTGTTTTTCGCGTCTTCGCTTTGGTGGGACTTTGGATCTCTCTCTCTCTGTAACTGTGTCCATAGCTTTGGACGGAAATATATTCTTTGGGTAGCTTCTATATCTGGCTGGATCATTGTCTATTTACGAGTCTGCACATCTATTTGAATCACATAAGAAGTTTGTGATTTGACTCCCCACACTGTGTGAGCTTTTTGGGTATTCTATTAGTCTTCCGTTGTGCGTACCGTCTATTGGTTGATTTCTAACATAGTATCAGAGCCCAAGTAGGAGCCTCACAAGTGTGGGAGCCTGAAGGAAGGGATCTTGCTGAAGGACGACCTTGATTCAGAGGCTCTTGGGAATCGACTTCCACGATTGGAGGACAGTGCCCTTGTGAGAAGGAGGGTGACTCAGGTTCAGTCAGGTGCGTACAGAGTTCTGGTTAGAGAAGGTTGAGTTTGCTTTTCGATTTTGCTGTGTGGCTTAGCAACAAAGATGGTGATTTCAGAAGCAGAAGGCTCTTCAGCCCCTTCTCTCGCTTCCTCCTACCCCAATCAAGTTCTTTCTTTCACCATCCCTAACTTTGGAGAGTCTGGGAAACTCAATGGGACTAATTATCCTATCTGGAGGGTGAAGATCCGGAGTCATTTAGTGGCTCGGGAATTGACAATGGAAGTGAAGGCGAAGCCCGAGGATGTGGTGGACAACAAGGGGAGGATACTTATACTAGTAGATGGAGAGGAGCTCGAAGCATGGGAAGATAGAGATGCCTATGACTGCATTGATCATACGGAGTGATTGCTGAAAATAGAAGCTCATTTGGTGAAGGATGGAGATTAGTTCCATTTGGTTGAGCCACTTAACACCAGTTTTGAGTTTTCCTATGAAAAATTAGCAAAGACTCGTTAGAGGAGAAATGATATGGACAAAAGATGAGTTCCATTTGTTTGGAGTTACTTGAACATGAGTTTTTAGTTTCCATGTGAAAGTTAGCAAAGACTCATTAGAGGAGAAATGATTAGAGAAACGAAAATTTTGATAATCCTAGGCTAATGAGGTGTGGTAAGAGAGTATAATTGTAAGCAATAATGAGCTTTGGCACGTCAATACTTTGAAATTAGACCTTTTTAAGTTTTTCGGTTTCACTTGTAAGGTGTGGATCATTTCTTCTTTGTCCAATGGTGCAAATTAGCGCCTCTTTCCAGCCATGAGATCCAGAGTCTCATCCAAGGACACATCTATCTAAAACCCTTAGGTCGAAGACTTCATCAAGGGCACACATTGCTAGGGAATCTAGGATCCATGACTTTATCCAAGGGTGCATTTGACACACATTTCCAAACGCTTCATCGGATAAGTTAGATTTTTGATTATCGAGCCATGGATCTCAATACGGTTACCATTGAATTTCGAGATTAAGATCCAGATCAGTTCGAAGCTACTTTGAGCAATTGTTGCAAGATTATTCTCAAATGAGATCAAGATTTCGATTTCGAGTAAGATTGTACCTCCCCATTGAGAATGAGAATGAGATTTCTCAATGAGATATCTTACAAGGGGTTAACTTGCACGAATTCCATACATAGGAGGGGTGTGATAGCACATGGGTGATAGGAAGGTACTTCTCCTTTTTTAAAAGAAGTGTTTTTGAATTGAAAGTAATATTTCTGATTGAAAAAAATCTATCTTGTAAAAATCCTCGACTTCTATGGAGTGGCACCTTACAATGAGGATAAAGAAACTTAGTTTGAAGATAAAGAAAGAGAGGAGGCTCCTAACTTTCAAAGAAGAAATATGAATATGTTATCTGAGTCACTGGAGTTGTCAAACTCACCATGTAAGTCTGGTACACGTCACTATCATCATGAACGAGCCCAGAAGATAAAGTTTGGAGACCTAAACATCTGCAAATGCCAAAGCATGATGGAGATCATGAAGAGGTGAGTGGGATAAAAGAGGTGCATCATGGCAAGGAGTGAGAACACATGAGATATAGAAATGAGTGTTCTATTGATTGTGAGAGAGGTGACTCTCTCTTATAGAAATGGGAAGAGAGTGGCCTAGATCATAGGCACCTTCCCTACATCAGTGGCAATCAGTCCCTACATCAGTGGGACTTGCCTAAATCAAAGGAGCCTCCCATGTGGGGGCCTTTGTGCTTACATCATCACTTAGGTCACACACTAGACACCTCATAGCACTAGGTGTGCTTCTACATCACACACACACACACACACACACACACACACACACACACACACACACACACACACACACACACGTGACTCCCCTAGATGCACACATGTACCTTAGAGCAAGTCCTTGACCATAGTTATCCCAACATACCCCCCCTCAAGGGTTTGCCTCTTGCAATGTCAAGGATACATCTAGATTCATAGTTTCTCATGCCATCTCATGGTGGTCACACATGGCCATCTCATGGTGGTCAAGGATGAATCTATGTCTAGGATCTGATGCTTGCAAAGGTGCCCAAGGGTCAAGGTTTACAAAACTAGGATAGACCAAACACATATCACATGGCCTACATCATATGGTGACCAGAGGTGATTTACAAAAGACAAAACATATGACATTCTTTTTGGAGTACTACTCCAGGCAGAGAACCTCAAAATTTGACCAAGTGATGATAAACCAAAATTCAAAGACAAGTTGCTCAAAAGGCAAAGTCCTTGTCTTCTACTACAAAGTTGGATGCTTCTTTTGTTGATGGAGTTCTCTCTTCAACCAGATATGCTTCATTTTCCTTGGAGTTGTAGTAGGAGCCATTTCTCTCATCTTCTAAAAGAGAAGCTTCAATATCCACCTAGTTGGATGTAAAAGTGTTGCTATACTCTTCATCTAGAAGACTTTTGAGTAAAACTTGTGCACCAAATACCTTTTCAAGTTGCACCCAAACTTCATGTGAAGTCTTACACCCATCTATGTGATGAATGTATGAGTCACTAAGTCCCAATGTTGTGATAGCAATGACCTTTTCATATTGGACTATCCATTATACTTCCCTTTTTTTCAGGATGGTGAACTTCTTGTTCTCCATAATCTTCTTGAAGTATCCAAGTTTTATCTTGGTACCACAACATATCATCTTGATCATGTCACATCTAAGCTCATCACTTAATACAATCTTTTTAGACATCAAGGTCAGGGTAGAGCATCCAATAAAAAGTGATGATTTTCTATATATGTCACTTATGAACAAGTAAGTACCTTTGGGCAACTCCTTCACCTTCTGAAGACATGATATTGTGTAGGTCTTACCACTTGATATATCATTCAAGGGCAGTGTCTATACTCTTACAACCATATCTCTGAACACAAGTCACTTATCTTTAAAATGATAACTATCCCTTTGCAAATGGCACTCAAACATAGACAATGTAAACATCATCACCATAAATGACAAGTACCATGACACTTGTGGAGTCCATTTCGGAGTCAATACTTAGTCAAATAGAGATCTATTAGTGTAGCCAGCTAAAACAGATATAGAATAAAATTTTTGACTGGTCAAACCTCTGGCATGGTCAAAGTTTGACCATATTTTGACTGTTTCCCCCAAATCGAACAATTTGAAGCTGGAGGGTGCAATTGAGGTTGTAGAGAAGGGCATTCAAGGGGCTTTCAAAGACAAATGAAAGGCCTAACATCAGAGAAGATCCTCAGGAGAGGATAGGCGAAAAAACGGGCTGCATTGTCTGTGGGAATCCCGCCTTTTTCGACTGGTCTTTTGCTCTGTTCTCAGCATTCTCTGGACCATTGTCCACCAAAATTCATCAGCACCTTCCCAAGAGTGTCGCCCAGCACGCCCTCAGAGGAATTGACGAGATATGGTTCCAACAGGCTGAATTGCGCGAAATTTTGTCGAGCAGTCTGAGTGTCGGCATGGGAAGCAGAAGCCTAATTGCGCAGATCCCAACGGTGAAGACATGCACCTTAACTAGATAAAGCTACAGCATGAAGCGTTCTAAAAGTTAACGGTCGGATGTTGAGATATGGCGCCTCCAATGGTGAGGCCATAAGAGAGCTCAAACAAAATGAAGGTGATGAAGAAGATGAAATCTTGGGTTCTAGGTGACTCTAGGAGCTAGGTAGGATCGACCTTGCTCTGATACCAAATGAAGAGGTAAGTGGGATAAAAGAGGTGCATCATGGCAAGGAGTGAGAACACATGAGATATAGAATGAGTGTTCTATTGATTGTGAGAGAGGTGACTCTCTCTTATAGAAATGGGAAGAGGGTGGCCTAGATCATAGGCACCTTCCCCCTACATCAGTGGCAATCAGCCCCTACATCGGTGGGATTGGCCTCAATCAAAGGAACCTCCCATGTGGGGGCCTTTGTGCTCACATCATCACTTAGGTCACACACTAGACACCTCATAGCACTAGGTGTGCTTCTACATCACACACACACACACATGTGACTCCCCTAGATGCACACATGCACCTTAGAGCAAGCCCTTGACCATAGTTATCCCACAGATCACAAAGTGAAGGTGTTGCTAGAATGGATTAGAAGCTTGGACACATATTTCCCATGAGAAGAGCCTTGCTCATGGAAAAAGGATTTGCAACGATTCAACTACAAGGAGACATTTTCCCCCTTAGCTAGGTTAACCACAATTTGCACTATCTTGGCCTTAGCCATGCAAGAAGGGTGGCCAGTCCTGTAGATGGATGTCAAGCTTGCCTCTCTGAATGGAAATCTCAAGGAAAAGGTGGACGTGGAATAGCCACCAAGTTTTGCGATCCTCGATCCTCGGTTAAAAAGGCAAAGTTTGCAAACTAAAGAAGGCACTTCACGAGCTAAAACCTACCCCACGTGCATGATGCTAGTGGATTGACAATTACTTTTTGAATAATGGTTTTGTCAAAAGCCCCTCAGATTTGAGAACGGCAAGTATATGGTGAGTTTCCTTTATGTGGACAACCTTATCATCACAGAGAGACATGAAGTCCAGATATCTGAGACACGAGAGATGTTTAGCAGAGAGTTTGAGATGACGACCTTGGGCTTAATGCATTTCTGTTTGGAACTGAGGTTTGTCCAGAGCCAGAACGTATCTTCATCTTGGACAGAAAAACTCGTTCGAAAGGTCACCTCCCCATTTGTAAGCCCTGGGGAGGGAGACCTAGGGCAACTTGTGCCCAGAAAAGAAGACTGCCATGTGGGCAGGGATCAGAGAGAGAAAAGGCATCAGCATGGAAAGGCATGTTGGCAGGCTGTTGACCTGCAACAAGGCCTTGATCAGGGCGCAATGGATGGCGGGTGGACAGCAGAGGAGAAGGCCTGGTTAGAGGGCTGGAACAAGGGGAACCTTTACAAAGAAAAAGGGGCACCCAGATGGCCAGGAGCAGCAGCAAGTAGGGCTGCACAGGACTGGCCCTGAGGGAATACTTATAGCCCACTGGGTCGGCCAGTAGGGCAGGCAAGTCGCCCATATAGGGCTGGGAAGAGAGGGCCATAAAGGCCTTGTTTTGTGAGCCAAAGGGGCCAGCCTGAGCCGGCTGTAGGGCCAGACTGAGTGAGCCAAAATGGGGCTGGCCCGTGGACTATTTTGGGACCCGTAGAGGCCTATAAAAGGAGCCCAAAGCAGGGCATTCATTCATCCAGAAGGAGCAGCAGTTCAGCAGCAGATTGCAGCAGGCGGAGGCCGGCTAGACAGGCTTCCACAAGCCCTAGGACCTGCAGACAGAGAGCTTGGAAGAGGCTTCACCCTTGGCTGTCATCTTGGACAGCAAGGTGCAAGGATCAAGGACGGAGAGTCTACTTATGCTCGAGGTGGAGCACGTGGGCTCAAGCTCTAGAGATATCCGGCAGATAGTAGAAGGATGTGGTGGTAAGGTTAAAGGACCATGCTCTGGTGGGACTTTGGATCTCTCTCTTTTATTGTGTCCATAGCTTTGGACGGAAATATATTCTTTTGGTAGCTTCTATATCTGGCTGGATCTTTGTCTATTTATGAGTCTGCACATCTAATTGAATCACGTAAGAAGTTTGTGATTTGACTCCCCACGCTATGTGAGCTCCTGGTCTATTCTATCAGTCTTCTGTTGTGCGTACCGTCTATTGGATTTCTAACATGGTATTAGAGCCCAAGTAGGAGGCTCACAAGTGTGGGAGCCTGAAGGCAGGGATCTTGCCGAAGGACGACCCTGATTCAGAGGCCTTGGGAATCGACTTCCACAACTGGAGGATAGTGGAAGGAGGGTGACTCAGGTTCAGCTAGGTGCGTACAGAGTTCTGGTTATAGAAGGTTGAGTTTGCTTTTCGATTTTGCTGTGTGGTTTAGCAGCAAAGATGGCGATTTCAGAAGCAGAAGCCTCTTCATCCCCTTCTCTCGTTTCCTCCTACTTGAATCGAGTTCTTTCTTTCACCATCCCTGATTTTAGAGAGTCTGGGAAACTAGATGGGACTAATTATCCTATTTGAAAGGGGAAGATCCGGAGTCATTTAGTGGTTCAGGAATTGACAACGGGAGCGAAGGCGAAGCCGGAGGATGTGGTGGACAACAAGGGGAGGAACAAGGGGTGGATACCTATACTAGTAGATGGAGAGGAGCTCGAAGCATGGGAAGATAGAGATGCCCATGCACTGGCATTGATCATAGGGACTATAGTGGACTCTATGCTTTCCTCACATCGAGATGGGCAACACGTCAGTAGAGGCGTGGGCCATTCTGAAGGATTTGTATGAGACAGATAATACATCCGGGATCGCTTCTTCAACATCAGCTCTACAACTTGAATATGGATGAGGGAGATTCGGTACATGACCACTTGACGAAGGTCAAGGTGGTTAGGGATCAACTAGCATTGGTTGGTCAGAAGCTAGACTCCGACCAGTTGGCCTTGATGGTACTTGGGAGGCTACCAAGGAGTTTCAAAAGCTTCGTTAAATCCCTAGAGAGTGGACTTCATCATCCACTGGTGGTTTTACCTCTTCATTTTGTATAGTTTTTGTTGGCTCACCTTGTATCTTACAGGTTCCCTATGAAAATGCGGATCGTGCTCTCCTAGTACAACAGGGAATTTTAGTAACAAGATCAAGGGGGGTCAAACCATAGAAGAAACTCCATAAGAGAGATAGGCACACTCAAGTCAATTATTCCATATGTGTACTTGTCAACAATACAAGAGGCTTCTATATAGAGATAGCCTTTAGAATAGTCAACCCATGTGGTATCCTCTAATCCACATCTCACCTAATGGTAGTCCTTGCTTCACATCATCTTCTCATGTTTTCTTGGGTGGCTACTTTAATTCATATAACACCATATCTTAGCTCATACCTTTTCCTCGAATTATGTGTACATGGCACCATATCTCTCAACACCTCCCCTTGGTTCCATGATGCATTGGCTACTTCAAGGTGGTTAGATGTGAGTCTATAAAAGTCCATCGCCTCCCCTTAGTGGATACTTGCTACTTAAAGGTGGTCAAGTGTGGTATTACAATAACATGATCAATACCTCTCCTATGTGCTCACATAGCTACGCTTAGGTGGTCAGGTTTGATACCTGGAAACTAAGGTCTACTCATTTGGTGACCTTTACAAAACATGGACTAAAGGTGGCAAGGTTTGCTTCTTAATACATTCTGGGTGTCCTTCTCTTTGTTTGGTGTAGCTTGATGCATGATGCTTTGTGCTTCATGTGCCTCTACTATATGTGTGGATGCCATGTTTTGTGCTATGGTCATTCATTCACTTGTGCTTTTGGCATGGTTATGAGAGTGATTTGTGCATTTAAGCTTTGCTTTGTCATTTGTTGCAAAGGTCTTACCAATTGTTTTTTTTCATATTGGCAGTGTCTAATTGCATTCTTGGATGAGCGCGTAGGGATCAAAACGATGATCGATCACAAGCAAATTCATCGTGGATTGAAAGATATGGCTTGTCGAAGTTTGATCAAGAAGATGATGATGTGGCAGTGGGAGGTCTCATGTAGCATAGAAAACTATGCCTAGCGGGACAAGTGTGCTTGGGTGGCATTATGCCATGTGTCTGGTGGTTGACGTGGACTCCCATGTGTACTGCTCACTCGACATAACCTTGCATACGTGGGCTATCTTGGACTGTGATAAGAGCCTTATCTTGCTACTCGGTAGATTTTTGCTAAGCCTATCTGGCCATGAACCTCTTTGAGGTGATGATGGTGACGAGACGAGATTCTGTTGGAGGGTTCTGTCGACGTCTTCTTTTGTTGTTGTCGGTTGCTATTGAAGTTATGTGGGTCTGCGTCAATCTGCAAGCTCTTTGTCTTACTCGTGGTTGCGTGTTGCATGCAGTTGGTCTTTGCCTGCTTCTTGTTGCAACTAGTGTCTTTCACTGGTAAGGCATAGGTCTTGTTGGCCGTCTTTCGTGGCATTGCTTGTTTGTTGCTTGGCTTTTGTCGTCTAGTGCTGCAAGTCTGCTGCTGCTTCATTGATGGAGTGGCTTGAGGCTTTCTTTATGTAGCCTCCCATGTTAAGTTGCCAACCATTGAAGATAGTAAACAATGTGTTTGATTAGTTCATGCATTTAATTAAGGATTAACGTTTTTTGTAATTTGCTTAGGAGGCTGAAATGTTATAAAGTTGATAAAAAATATTTAAATTGGAGAAGATAAAGGTGCAAAAGAGGATGCCGATGTGGTGGCAAGCAATTAAACATCACTTCTTTAAGTTTCTAATTTGTGTTTGAAGAGTATTCTTACAATGTAACATTTGAAATAATGCAGAATGCTTTTCCTCTCAAAGGGGACATGTTCATTGTATCTTTGGTTGGGATAACTCATTAGCTCACTACATCGGCCATATGCCCGTAGGCATGATGATAGTGGTGTTTCACTAGTGGAGTTACTAAAGTTTGAGGCCTTCTTGTGGGTGATTGAGCATTCCAAACTTCCTTGGAATGCCAACAAAGTCATATTGGCAACCTCGTAGCAGCCCTCAATGCCTTGGGCTCAAACATTCATGGCACGATACACACGGCAACAACCATGTCTTTTGCTACCCAATGATGCCACTCCTATGCTGTTGCTCATTAATCTAGATTGAGGAGCCTACTCAAAATCCCTATTCTAGATATTATAGAAGGAGCAAAGAAGAAAATTTGGATATGAAGCCTCTTTGTAATGACTTTTATTATAATTTATACATAGATGCCTTTTACATCATTGCTTTTGTCAGTGATAAATGTTAAGTTTCAATTGTTTTTTTCATTGAATTATGGTTCATAAGTGGAATTTAATGCTTTCCATAATTTAAAGAGCTTGGTTCATCAGTGGAATTTAATGCTTCCTATAATTTAAGTAAGCTCTTTACATAATTGAACAGACCTAACACATATCTCGACTAGTTTCCAATACTCCATTATCAATTTCTAAAAACTCCATATTTAATGCTTTCCATAATTTAAGTAAGCTCTTTACATAATTGAACCCACCTAACACATCTCTCAACTAGTTTCCACTACTCCATTATCAATTTCTAGAAACTCTAGAAGAAATTTGACTTTGACATAGAGCACAATATTGATTAGAGTGATATTTATGCAAGGAAACCCAATTTTCCACCATGGTGCAAATTTGTGCCTTTCAACATCCTTCAGAGGCCCAAATTTATGCCGTAGTGGGAAGTTGTGTTTTCTTACATAAAATGTCCCCTTGATGAACTTTTCCTTCTACACCAAAGGTAAAGTTCTTCACCTCGACAATCGAAGTTGGATGTTTTTATTTGAAATTGAAGAATGGCATAGAAATTATGTCTCTCTCTCTCTCTCTCTCTCACACACACACACACACACACACACACACACACACACACACACACACACACACACACACACACACACACACACACACACACACACACACACACACACACACACACACACACACACACACACACACACACACACACACACACACACACACACACACACACACACACACACACACACACACACACACACACACACACACACACACACACACACACACACACACACACACACACACACACACACACACACACACACACACACACACACACACACACACACACACACACACACACACACACACACACACACACACACACACACACACACACACACACACACACACACACACACACACACACACACACACACACACACACACACACACACACACACACACACACACACACACACACACACACACACACACACACACACACACACACACACACACACACACACACACATATTTACATATATTTAGGTTTAGTTATGCTACATTACACATGTAACAAATTGTCTAACATAGCTCTTTAACAATTTTGAAAGCCCAAACCCAAATTTCAAAAAAAAAAAAGAAGTCTCAGCCTCATCAACAATGAAGGCAAAGTTGATCAGGGTGTCATTTTAGGTGGAGAACATCATTGTCTTTTGATAGCACAAATTTGGATCTCTACACACCCTCTAGAGAGCCAAATTTGTGCCATAGAGCTAATGATTCTTTTGTGGTCAAAGTGTCACCACAATCACCTTTCTTTCAACACCAAAATGAGACTCCTTCAGCTTCACCATGAGAATTTGACTTTTTAATTAAGAAAGTGTAGCATCAAGTAGAAAGACATACATGAACACTTGAAACCAAATCTCCAAAAATATATGGAAATAAAACCATGAAGATTGTATTGTATTCCATAAAGGTTTACATCAAAATAGGCTTAAAGCCAAATAAATATAAAGAAAATATATAATCCACGAGAATGGTTTGATAAGAGGTGCTACACTAGGGATATATCTTACTCCATGACTATAACTCTCTTTGCATGGATAGCATACAAAGTAGAGTCCTCTAGAACCCTACTAAGCATCTACTTTGAAGTGTCTTGTATTGTAGGAGATTCCAAGTAGAATCTAGGAAGTTGGTTCACCGAACTGCCAAGTTGAGAGAGAGAGAGAGAGTACTAGGATTATTTAAGTCTAGAGTTTGAGAGAAAATAGGCTCACTCTCTTACCTTTTGTGTCTTGAGCTAGGGCAAGCATTTGTGAAGACACACATTGGTTGTTACAGGAGCACAATTGTAGTTACAATTGTTTGTAATGGGCTGGTGCCCCTTTTTCCTAATACAAGTGAAGGTTGTGACATGTATAACTTGTCTTTGTTGTAACTCCCTCGTACATGCTCTTTCTCCTCCACCTGTCTTCATACAATTTTGCCCATGTTGCACAAATCCTCGTGTTAGTTATTGACATCTAACTTTTGCACTGAGTAGGTATGTGCATCAAGTGACCTCAAGAGTGAAAGAGACGGCACCCAACTGCTAGCACTAAAACTTTTGAGCATTGGGTTAACTAGTCAAACAAGATGTGAGAGGAAACGGCCATCAACATTTGGCAATCCTACTAGGGAATAACGTGCTGAAAGACAGTGGGGAATTGAGTGAGTAAGCATATCAATCTATAGAAGAACTGAGTTTAGAGACCCTTAGAGTAGTAGTTCATGTTGACAGATGATCAGCCATTATAGTTTCTTGGATCACCATAATATCATAAAAGATATACCTATTTATCGATAGGTGTCTGTTGGACAAAGGAGTCTACCTAGCAAGCCGGTAGGTTACTTCAAGCTTTGATTGATTTCTAACACACACACAAAGATGCAAAAGGTACATGGCTAGGAGGGAAGAGTACCTACACCGAGGTGGAAGGAGTTGGGAAAACCCAGCTAAAGAAGTCGGAATAGAATTGGGACTAAGAATGGAAAACGAAAGGGAACGAGTGGAGATAATAAAGGTCCGATAGTAGTGAAGTGATTGAGGGTGGAGAAGGCCTAGCCATGTGCATGATGAGATGGTCATAGACTACTACACCGACACCCAAAGTGAAATTGTTCCTAAGCTTCATCCAAGATGACCGAAGAGAGTTGTTGCTACATCGACCATTGGCATTATTATTCGTGCTCATTTTTAGAGTTGCTATTGCTCTTCTCGGGGTGTCGCTCTGGCAATTCTTGCTCTTCTTCATCAACCTTTTCTATAGATCACTATGTAATTGGCATGTCTATCTCCCGTGTATTTGAGGTTTTCCATTCTGATTCCTCATCAAAGATCATATCTTTGGAGATAATGACCTTTTGGTTGATGCGATCATACAACTTGTATGCTTTGTTTTCTTCACTATAGCCAACCATGATGCATTTGTGTGACTTCGCATCCACTTTTTTGCACGATCATCATGGGAATATGCTATGCAACCAAATATGCGGAGATGCCCAATGTGTGGCTTGCATCTAGTGAATGCTTCATAAGGTGTCATACCCTAAATCAGTTTAGTCAAAAGTCGATTAAGTACGTAGTTTACAGTGGCAATTGCTTCTGCCCGATACTTATTTGAAAGATGCTTCTTGCTGAGCATTGCTCTAGCACTGTCTGCTAAAGTACTGTTCTTCCTTTCAGCTCTTGCATTTTGCTGAGGAGTATCTACACAAGTGAATTGTCTTCGAATGCCATTACTTCTGCAAAAGTTTATGAATGCTGAAGACATGTATTCACCTCCTCTGTGTAATCTCATGACTTTGATCTTTCTTCCTATCTAGTTTTCAACCATGGCTTTGAATTCTTGAAATCTGAAATTTCTCTTTCAGGAAGTAGATCCAACAATATCTGTTGTAGTCGTTGATGAAAGTCAAGTAGTAAAGTGAACCATTGATGCTACGGGTTTGTGCATACATACATCTCTATGAATCAAATCAAGAATACCTCTTGCTCGAGACGTTCTTCTGCCAAAATTGGTTCACTTTGGTTTCCAAAGCAACATGCTTTGCAAACTTTTCCAAGAAACTGAAGTTTAGGAATTCCAATTGCCATATTCTGATTTCTTAGTTCTGTCAAGATTTTGACAGAGACATGTCCATATCTCTTGTGCCATATTGCAAAAAGTGGCATATGTTTTGCAGTTGCGCTGACATGGCATGCAAATTAGTACTGAAGTTAGCATTCTGAACAAGCGTCCTTCCTTGAGTGCTTTTCCTACTAGCTTATGTCCTTCTAGATTTGTCTCTGATCATGCATTCATCTCCATCAAAGATGACTTGGTAGTTGTGTTCCATCATTTGACCAACTGATAAGAGGTTCTTGTGTTGAGCTTCAGAACATAGAGTACATCTTTCACCAATCCTTTTGTACCAGTGAAATTGTTCACAGGGACAATGCCTTTCCCTTGAACTATATTCTGTGTATTATCTACCATGTAGATAAAATTCTTATGTCCTCCTAATGGTTTCATCTCTATGAACCATTCTTGATTCTTTGTCATATGAGATGATGCGCCGCTGTCAATGTACCAAGAATCTTGATCCGGTTAATCTACTTGATAATTGCATTCCTCTTTGGAATTGCGATCAATGTCAAGGTACACTGTTTCAATATTTTGCATATCCTCGCTTGCAAGAAACATATTCTTAGGTTCATTGGCATAATGACTGTGACTGGAATGTCCAACATGATTATTTCCTATTCCACGAAAATTCCCTTGATTGATACTAGATTGACCTCCTTGGTTGTACTACTTCTTGCGGCAATCTATTTGATAGTGTCCAAACCTATGACAATAATTGCACTAAATGTTTGACACGTTGGTTGATGCACTCCCTTGTCCTTGGAATCTTCCTATGTTGGAATGATTTCCTCTTTGCTGATGCTGATGTTGATGAGGATGATGCTGATTCTAACTTTGATCCTGACTTTGTTATTGATGATGACCACTTCATTGAAATGACTTTGTTGTTGATGATGACCACTTCACTGAAATAATTTACCTGTTCCTCTACCTCTACTTCTATCAAAAGCTGTGAATGCTTGATCATTGGAATGACCTTTGCGTGTGTGAATGGCTTGAGTCCTGAGTTCTTCACCAAGTAAAATTGAATGTAGCTCTTCAAGTGTTGGAATTTATCGTTGAATGGAAATACTTTGGACTAGATTCTCGTATCCCTCTCCTAGTCCATTCAGAATGACTTGAACCATTTTTTAGGGATTCATAATCTCTCCTACTGCCTGTTGCGAGTTGATTGTTGTAATCCTTGATTGCAGCAACAGGTGGAGTAGAGCTACTATTGGTTGGATCATGCCATGATTTAGGTGTAGACCCATCAACATACTCCCATTTATCTTGAAGTACAAAAATGGTCTCCATTTGGTATTTCCATGTGCCATAGTTGGAGTTGTCTAGCTTAGCAGATGCCTCCACATTGAGGTTGCTTGTCATAGACATGGTGCAAGATATGTACTCTATGGAAATCATTGTCTGAATTAACTGCAATACACTGGCTGTATCAACTAAAGTCTGAACTATCAGTGAGGATGGAACTGCAATATATAATCCAATCTATTATAAGGCTTGTGGCAAATGATGCCGGGAATAGCCAAGAGGCTTTACAAGGCTTGACACAATGTACACAATGCCATAAAAAAGCCTATAAGGCTTTACAATGGTGGCATGTGTGTGTAAAATCAAATCATGTGCTATCTTCCTTCTGATCAATCGATCAATGCCTCTGAATGGTATGAAGTCTTCTCACTGAACTGTGGAATGTTGGGTTTCAAGAAATGTAATGATGTGAAACCACATGTGAGTGAACAGACTACTCTGAGTAGGAACTATTTAGGAAAATTTGGGCATGGTTTCGATTGGCTTTTATGGATTCTCCTATAAGGATGATTTATTGATGATGTGGCTTGATGACATGGCATGGTGACATGGTAGCTAATGTCACATACTGATGTGGTAGTTAAGATGGCTACCTACGTGACAGATGATGTGTCAGCTTACATGGCATTTCCCATGTGGCAGATAAGGTTGAGGTGATGTGGCACCTGACCAACCACTAATGAAGTGGCCTCTAGAGGATGATGTGGTAGGTGGCTGCTACCATGTGGCGATCGGTGATGCCATGGCAGTTGGCGTACAGGGTGACGTGTTAGATAAGGGTCTGCCTGCATGTGTGATTGCCACGTGTCATAATGGAGTGGCCATGTGTGGAGATAAGACAGATGATGTGTCACAATGGAGTGACCATGTGTGGTCAGAATCGGGTGGGGACGTCGGTGATCAGCCAACTAAGGGTATGCAGGAGTTTGGATGAGGCATCATTGAAGCCGCATATGGAGCGTCGGTCCCATGAGGTTGCCTCCATCCAAGAGGTAGTTGATGATGGAGCCTTGTAGGAGGCAGTTGAGCATGCTGTCAGGTTGAACCGATCATTGAGTGGAGGCACGCAGATACCAGTGTCAGTCCGTTTTTTGCAGCTCGAGTCCATTGGATCTCACTAGAAGTGTAATAGAGGTGTTGAGGCTTGGATGTTAAGTGCTATCCCCAAGCCACTTATAGCTGTGGTGTTTGGAAGAGGAGACAACTACCCTCACCACCTCCTCTACCTCCGAACGAGAGCCCTCTCCTAGGATGACCTGAGTATGCCTCCATACCTGGATGTAAACAAGCCAGTGCGTGGGCCCAAGGCATCACATCCTCACCTTCGTATAAAGAAACATATCCAGACCCAGCCTTGGAAAAGCAACACTCAATAGACTCTCAAAACTTGGTACGGGAATGCCAAGAGAAATTCAGCATAGGCTCAAGGTCAACAAGGGGTCCGATACCATCCGCTCATACCACCTGAGCACTCATAGAGGGGCAAAGGAACTTAGGGTGCTAGAGAGGGTGGAAGAAGAGGAACTATCTAGCTCCGGTAAATCAAAGGTTCCATACTTGATGCAACAAATGTTCCAAGAGGACCCAGTGCTATAGAACCTAAGAGAGGAAGGAGACGTCTACGGTCTCGAGGATCTGCTATCAGTAGGTAGGGAGACCTCTCAAGAACCATGCGATAGTGTCGGGTTAGCGGCCTTCCTCTCCACAAAGGTTAAGATGCCCAAAGGAAAGACCCACGTCCTGGCTGGCCACCTCTCAAGGATTCCCAATGGGGAAGCTCCAATGGGAGTCGAGAATGACCTCTTAGATGCTCCCCATTGACATAATTTTGGAATGGGCAATTGAAATAGGCTACTACTTGGAAAACGGGTTGCCTCTCGACAAAGCCCTCAAGAGGGACAGAGCCCACAAAGTCATTAAGGATGCATCACCATATTAGCTAATTGTAGGCCAACTATACCACATGGGCAAGGATGACATCATGCGTAGGTGCGTGTGCGAGTGCGCATATATCAACATGCTCGAAGAAGCCCATTTTGGGATAGCAGGCAATCACTTCATTGTCGTTGACATTACAACACGTAAAATATTATAGGAAGGCCTCTGGTAGCCAACTCTCTTTGGAGATGCAACCGAGTATATCAAGTGATGCGATCCCCGCTAAAGAGTGCAAATCCCACATAAAGCGGACATGATGCCCCTAACGGGAATATTAGCCGATCAACCCTTTGAGAAATGGGGCATATATTTTATTGGCCCGATAAGCCTACCAAGGGCTAGATACATTATCTTGGCCATATATCATTTCACCAAATGGGTGGAAGGGCGAGCCACAGGAAAAGCCGATGCATGGTCCATAGTTAAGTTTTTATACGAACATGTCATCACCACATGGTCTAGGTTCCCCTTAGAACTAGTCAGTGACCAAGGAACTCATTTCCTCAATGAAACTATAGCGATTCTGACTAGTGAATTCATGATCATACATAGGAAGTCGATGCCATACTACCCCAGGGCAAACGACCTGGCTGAGAGATCAAACAAGACATGCTATAAGATTATAACTTGCACTGTTGAAGTCAGTTGTACCGACTAGGAGCACAAGCTCATCACAGCATTGTGGGCCTATCGAATGTCTTACAAAGTGGCCACAAACTGCACCCCCTTCAACCTAGCCTTTGGGTTGGAAGCAATTATGCCAATGGAATATGTAGTGCCCAGCCTTTGCATCACGATCAAGGAAAGGCTCACCAAAAATGCCTTGGTGGAGTGCTTAATATATCTCAAACAGCTAGATGAAACAAGATTGCATGCAGCCTATTTCCTCTGAGTGGAGAAGGCACGGCGCAAAAAATGGTTCAATTGCAACCTCAAAAACAAGGACCTTGAGGAAGGAGATCTCGCACTCCTCTATAGCATCCGCAACACCAAACGTAAACTTAAATACAAGGGCATGGATCCCTACCACATAGTGGAGATTACTCCACAAGGTGCATGTTGAATAGCTACCCTAGATGGATGGCTACCTTAATGGTAGAAAATTGAAAAGATACTATGGCCCCACACTACAGACCCTCTAGGCCATCTATGGGGAAAAGGAGCTCAAGGAAGAGGTAGCTCGGATGAAATGCCAAGCCATCGAAGAAGCCCAAGGATGAGGTAGCCTGGATGAAACATCATGCCATCAAAGAAGCCCAAGCACATAATGGTAGATCCAACTAGGTTGAATGTCCAATTGCAAGGCCAGAGCTTATGCATCTAGGTGCTCGTGGATACGAGAGTGAGCCATAACTTCATCTCCCGCGAAGTATGGGAAGCGATGTAGGTTCCCCGAAATCTTATAGTGGCTTCAGTTTGCGCAATCAACGGCCAACTCTTAAGTACATTGGGGTATGTGGACTTGAAACTAATGGTTGTTCGTTAGGAAGTAGAGATTCATTTTTATGTTCCCCCCATAGAGGCGATTGATGAACAAATGATATTGGGAAGAACCTGATGCTACGCCGTGAACTGCCAGATTGACTGGAGGGCTAGAATAACAACTTTCACAAACGGGGGGAGAACTGTAGTAATTCCACTTTGTGAAGTTCATCCCATCTCCCCCACGGTACCACCACCCACAAAAGGCAAGGAAATTTTAAATGAAAGCCATTCCAAGGCCCGAGCAGCCCCCAGCGCTCCTGGATCCGACCCTGAGAAGGAAGTCCAAGCAAGGACAGTATAAGGTTCTAATCTCAGTGACAACAAGACCATGCTGCAAGCTACTTTGCAACCCCTACCTCCCATGTCCAATGTCAGATGCCCCACCCAGAAATGCCACGAACAATAGGTACACGAAGCCATTCTCTATGCACAATGCCACTTTGATATCTTGGAAGACCGAAGCAGGGGAAGGGTCTCCGATCCCTTCTTGGCATGCACCAACACGGGCAATCCCATCCAAGAGAAGAGCTTGATGCCGCCAATCGCCTCAATTGCAAGGGCCAATTTCACCACTCCATGCGCAATGAACAAGCCCCCAAGCCCAAGGAGTTTCATGATTCCATGAATAGTGCAACTCAATGAGAAGGTCCCTCAAGCCCAAGGAGTTTCATGATTCCATGAATTGTGCAACTCAATGAGAAGGTCCTCGAGGAAGCAACATAAGAACCAACCCCTAAAAGCGGGGTAGTTACACAAGAACCTTCCTCTAGGCCCGTGCGCATGCCATCAAAGGACACTTTACTCAACAAAGCACTGGCAGTGTTACCCAAGCATAACCGGCCTACCACATCAAGGGTTGCGGTACCACAAGAACTTGTTTTCATTTTGGTTACAATGACACAAGAACCCATGTGCCTTACCCCGAGAGAATTCCATAAGAGTGAATGCCGTAGCGCCGATACACCCTTGACGACAACTAGGATGATGTGGTATGCTATTGTTCGGCATTCATCTCCATTGCATTCCACATAATCATCAAGTCCAGGTCTAGGTGAGTCTGTACAATAGGCATATCACCCACATGCACTAGCAGCTCACAAGTCCTCAGTATTCCAATGCACCCACTCACATTCAAGGTCAGCATTAGGTGAATACGGCCAACAATTTCTTGTGCATATTCTCCATTTTTTGCATCCTTGCATGCTAACCTCACGAGTCTATGCATCACCTAGTATGTTCACTCTTCCCTTTGAGCAACACCCTTAGCATCAACATCCCCCTCTTTTTACTTTTTTTCCTCTTTCCTTCTGTCTTTCACTCCCCTCCTCTCTCACAAATTTTGACAACTACTATCCCCATGGCCGTTGCCTTTCTGCTATCCCCATGGCCATCACCTTTTTTATATCCCTATGGTCGTCTCCTTTCTACTATCCCCATGATTGTTGCTTTTCTGCTATCCCTACGACCGTCGCCTTTCTGTTATCCCCACTATCATCGCCTTTCTATTATCCCCACGGCCCATTGCCGTAGCTTCTATCCTGTTGACCCATCACCATAGCTCCTATCTCCATGAACCATCGCCTTACGCTATCCCCTCAACCGCCGTAGGGATACACAAACTATAAAGATGACCCTATCCCTTGGCTCGTCGCCTTAGCAGAAAGAGTAAAACTCTATCGAAATTCTACCAGGTCTTCCTCATCCCTCAGCCCCCTTCTAGCCATCCTCAGCCTCCTCCTTTTCCACCGACTCTCTTCTCACACAACTGCCCTCCTTTTTCACCATGGATCCCGATAACTAATTCTTCAAATTCAAGACAGATTTTGTCCTCCAACCACCAAATCCATCACCCATTGGCCAATCTGAATCCAAGAGTACACCCTTGGGGACAATCCGAATGCCCTCTGAAGTTCCAGCACAGGAACTATAAATAGAGGAGGAAATCTTGATGTAATAGGCCTCCCAAGAACCATAAATAGTGGCTGTGACCACCCCCTCAAAGACATCTAGGAAGCATACCCTAGCTCCAGGGGGAGTACAATATTGTGAGGTCCTAGATGCACTTGCCACTCGGGGAAGCCTGGTTGCGACAACTCAACGGCTATGCAATCCACTCCAAATATTCCTATGAGGGGCATGATTACACCCTCCACTACCACAACACGTCCACGTACCAATCCCTCAAGGAACCAAAGGTACAAGCCTCCCTATGTCTAACAGGCCGTGGGACTGTTGCGGACCATCTGCCTTGTCATCTTGACATGAAGCTGCTCGAGGAATTCCTCTAGGCCTACAACTCGAACACCAATTTCAACATCCTCCACAATGCAACAAGAACCCCCACTTCTACCACCTCAATGTGGACATGGTCCGCACTACCTTCGGCCTCCCCGTCATTGTAGAAACATGCTCCCAAAAGAAGAAACTAGACAAACCCCTCAGTCAGATCTACAACTATCACGGGAAGAAGAGCAAAGGCCGCATCCACTTCTCCGAAATCACAAAGCCAGAGTTGGAGAAATTAGCACGCGTGCTCTAGTGGTTGGCTGACCCAGGTCAATGACCCAGGTCAAGCACACGGACAACCACCAACCAATCATGCCCAACATCCTCGCAAGGTTGCCAACACCATAGGTGACCAACTAGGCAAACTACTTCTGCACCCAGATGCGAGAAGACCTCAAGACACCGCACGATGAGGTCCTAGGAAACCCTATGCTGTATATCCTCATCCCCTACCACATGCTGTAGCAACAGTCACCGATCGTATATGGGCTGGCCGACAAACTAGCCATAGGATCGGTTCCAGCAGAAGAAGAGGAGATGGTGGTTGTACCCAAATGAGATCCGAGCCCCACCACCTCTAGTCGTCCCGCTCAACCACCCCTTAATAGCCAACTACACACCCAATACAAAGACCACTAGGTGTGAGAATTCCTCCGAAGGTAGCACTATCTCGAGCACTCCGCTTTGCACGCTAGGGGGAAATCCGCCAGCTAGAACCCCATGGACATCGAAGATTTCCTTGGGGACGATTGAAGGCGAGGGCTTGCTTGTCTCTATATATGCTAGCCTTTGGTCAACTATAAGAGTTGACTTTAAATCTAGAGTAATTTTTGGAATTTAATTTGTGGATCTAGTCATGATCTCATATGATTCCCATATCCTTATTGAATGGATTTTGTGAATTTATGCCCTATTTCTCTATTTAGCAAATTCTCCACAATTCATCCTCTTTTCCTTTCCACATGGGTTTTGGAGCTTTCTCAAAATGGAATTACTTTGATGTTCTTGATGGATGTGAGTTTGAACTTGTTGTTGGGTTACTTTACAACAACCCTAGTCTAGTAGCCTACATTTATCCAAAGTATATGGAGTATAGGGACTAGTTGTAAAGTGCCTAAGCAAAAAAGATCTAAAGAGAGTTGAGGCCTTTATATATTTACAGTTTTGGGATTTTCATTTGTTTTT
This sequence comes from Dipteris shenzhenensis, assembly GCF_047967505.1. Taxonomy (NCBI): domain Eukaryota; kingdom Viridiplantae; phylum Streptophyta; class Polypodiopsida; order Gleicheniales; family Dipteridaceae; genus Dipteris; species Dipteris shenzhenensis. The sequence goes on from NC_141617.1 coordinate 42,878,413, forward strand.
GGGTTTGATAGTGGTGGGAAAATATTTGAACTTGTGTTGGGACAAACTTTTTATCACAAAAAATTGAGCATATGCTAAACCATTACAATACGACTATCATTTTTATGAGAAGTACTCTAAAAGCATAAAAAACTTTCATTTTCCCCCTTTGAAAATCAAGCAACTGTCATACATTAAATGATGGTGTATAGTACACTTGGGAATTAGGTTCCTGGGTGGCTACATAGCAACATATGTGCAAATATCAAGGGGTATATGGGCTTTGTCCCAAAGTGAAAGCATGGATGCTCCTCTGAGATGATTTGTTCTTTCTTACTATATGGGGTTTAATATGCTAGGATGTTGCATATGGAGCTCCTTGCATGTGGTGATGCAAAAGTCCATGAAAATAATAAGGTCTTTACCAAATGGTGAGTGATTCTAAAAGTCTATCATGCTCTTCTCCTCTCCAAAGTCTTTGGTTTTTAGTTGTTTTCTCCTTTCCTTGCCCTATCAATGGTTTAGGGTGCTAGGCATGTGCACTATTTCCCCTAGTTGAGTGTGGTGCATGAAATCAATGAGAGTTGTGTATCCTATTACTCATAGTTATATTTGAGCCCAAGTGAAAAAGAATCATATTTTGAGTGTAAATGCATCAAACCCTTCGATTTATGTTCTTGATAGTGTTTATCAAGGTTCTACCTTGTGCACTTGTGTATTTACATCATCGAAATGACCTTCAAAATCTTGGATGGGATGTATAAGTCAATTGTTAGAATTTTAAAGGTCATTTATTCAATGAGAGATCATATAAGTGGATCTCTCTCAAGTTCAAAATTGTGGCTTTTGTGAGGTTAAGTTCAAGGATTGAGGTTGTTTGGACCCCCTATTGCCTTGAGAGATTGATTTTACTCTCTTTAACTCAAATTCACTTGTGTTCAAAAATATCACCTTGAGTGCCTCGTCATGAGAGCTTGTAAACTTGCAAAGTTAGTGCAAGGACATATGTGACCCAAAATACACCACTTTGTGTAAAAGTGATTTTCCTGCAATCTACTAGAGATCACCCCATTTCTCTTCTGTATTTTTCAATATCAAGCCTTTGGCTCCAACATGCATGTGGAAATCATGCTTTTGGTCATGAAAACCTCCCTTTCACCCTTGTAAGCATGTTGTGGCAATTTATGCTTAGGTTTAGGGCACTTTCACCTCCCTTTCACCCTTGTAAGCACGTTGTGGCAATTTATGCTTAAGTTTAGGGCACTTTCACCTCCCTTTCACCCTTGTAAGCACGTTGTGGCAATTTATGCTTGGGTTTAGGGCACTAGATCATCAATTAGGATGGCACTACTCAATTTCTCCATAAATTAGGCATTGCTCCATAGAGCATGTGATGGTGTACTTTTGTTGAAAATACATTTTGTACTATATTACTCGAGTTTAAAAGGTGTGTCTTGGCCTCTACAAGCATATGGAATGCATGTCTTTTATGTTTTTGAGCCTCATTAATGCCTTTTTAGGCATTTTTATAGAATAGGAGCTTGTTTGGTTGGTTTCTTGGGACTTTGGCTAGCAAGTAGATGAGTGTGTCTTGTCCTCTACAAGCACATGGGATTCATGTCTTTTCTGTTTGCTAGCCTCATTTATGCCCTTTTAGGATTTTTTATGGTAATAGGATATTGTTCGGTGGGTTGCTTGAGACTTAGGCTAGCAAGTATATGAGTGCATATTGAGTTCACTCAAGTTGGTTAGTTGTAATGATCATCTTGCATTTGTATTATTGTCTTCGGTGACTACATTTGGCTTATTTTCACTTGTTACCACTTCGGAGGTGTACTTGTACTCTTTCCTTTCTAGTTTATCACATCAAATAATGGCCTAGTGTGCATGCTACATAGGTATGCATCTTAATATGTCTATGATGCCACTTTTGCACAATGCTTTTGACCTTGTTTATGTCCTTTAAAATGTCATTTTGGGGGAAAAAAATATTTTCCTTCCTACAATCTCATTCAAGCTCAAAAGCATGCACTAATCTCACTATGATCAAGATCTTGTGCTATTTTTGCAATGCCACCTTGCACATACAATGGCCCTATCCACGCAAACAAGACTAGGCACAAAAATATTAGGCCTTTGCTAAACTCAAAATAGGAGGTAAATGTATGCAAAAATAATTTGTAATGAATGAGCTTTTCTTTGTAGCAAAGATGTAATCAATTTTCTTTGGGAGATCTAGCCCTTTCATTCTAGTTTTTTGCACACTTGTTTATTCAAATGACATTGAATGATTAAACTTGGTCTTGTTTGATGTGACATCTAGTTATTATGAGCACATTTTTTAATGCAAATTATATAAAAAATAATTATTTTTAATAGTTTTAATGTGTTATCCCTTTGAACAAAGTTTTAATGCAAATTATATGAGAGTTTCTATGCAGTCAAGATGTAATCAATCTTCTTTGTGAAATCTAAACTAGGTTGAGCCCTTCCATTCCAGCTTGTTATCTTCCACAAACCACACTTGATCTTGTTCCCTCATTTTCATAATGATTGGTATCTCACCTTCTCTATTTTTGCATGCTCACCTAGAAGCAACAATAACACATATACAAATCCATCATACTTGAGTTGATGAATTGCAAAAAGAATTTCATATCAACTTACGAGAAGATAAATTGCAAAAATAATTTCATTAAAAAAACAAGGAAGATAAATTGCAAAAATAATTTCATTCAAAAAACAAGAAGATAAATTGTAAAAAAAACAAGAAGATAAAGGGTTGTAGAATTAGAACATGCTACCACATGTTGAGAGTGTTGAGGGAGCATGGACACTAAGAATGAGAGTGCACAAGAACACAAGACTAAGGAGAGACTAAGTGAAGACACTACACTAGTAGCCAAAGAGTGTGGAATGCTTTGCATTATGGGCTATTTGTACATAAGCCTTGACATGCTCTCTCTAGGAATGTTTCATCTCTCTAAGATGTTGACTCCAAATATCTTCATCTTCTCCCAAAAGTCTTGGAACAAACATAACTCAAATCAACGGTTAAAACAAGAAGATATTAAATCATGTCCACATGGCACTACAGTGTGTAAGCACTCTTTGGTTAGACTTTCCTTCTCTTTCTCTAAAAGAAAATACACTTGGTATTGAAATCCAAGGCCTTGATACTTCATGGGTCCTCCATATGTGGGAAGGAAAATGGATTCCAGTTAGATAGTCTTCTTGGTTTTTTCATAGAGCCCATAACAAGCAACATTCTCTACTAAACCTAGTCTATACCTCTCTCTAGATGATGATTTAATAATATGTCCAGATCTTTTCTAGAGATATTTTGTTCGTGTTTATCCTATTATATATAAATTATGATACCAGGCTCAAGTTGTTACCTCGTTGTTATTACAATAATTGGACCTTTTCCACTTCTTCACACATATATGTAGCTTTGGTGATTGCAATACATAGTGACATCAAGTGCTTTCAGGGCTAACATTCATGGATGTCAAAATATAATGAGTAGCTAGTGAAAAAATACTTAAAAGAAGGTTCTCAATATGATCATTGACTACATAATATAAATATAAGCTTGACCTTATGGCTACGTCTTTTTCAATCGCTTTACTATTAGTATCAAGAACATAAATAATATAGGAATATTGCACATGTGATTTGAGGTTTTTTGAGAATTGGTGTGCAACTACTTACATGTTTGATACTAGTAGTAGATTTATTACAAGAGTAATATGTTGTGATCTTGAATGGATCTAACCATGGTTAGCGCTTCTAATTGAGAAGCATAAGTGCGTGCACCAACCCACAGTCAAAGTCATTAGATATGATGTGAGAACCTTTTTATCCCCAAGAGAATTGTAGATTGAACACTTGAGTTTAGGGTTCAATACTTTAATAGCAATGGGAGAGGTATATGGGTCAAGTGTAGGGAGTGCATTATTGTAGAGGTAAGAAAACATGTGCAGGGCATGCGCAATAGTCATTACATATAAGTTTTGCTTGGTGTTCTTAAGATGCAAGGCTATGAACAATTTAGAGGCAAATATTTCTCCTTCTTTGATTCTTAACTTTGCCATATGAAATTTTATCAACACAACTTATGGCACATAAAATGATTCCATAAATAATCTAGATAAGGGGTGCATATGCGTAAGCTTAAACATATGTGATATATAGATATTGATCTTCGTGAGCCTAAAAGTTCCTTGATTCTTGAAGAATGTATTCATGATCTTTCTCATAAATATCCTTTTTTTAAAGATTATTTTTGCTAAGGTTGAAATTTTGCTCATGAAATGTTATAACTACATACTTTTCTAGTACTCACTTAAAATTGATAGTAGAAGGTATCCAATTCCATTTCCCATTATCTTAATAAGCTTCTTAATCCATATTGCCCTCATAAAACTTATGAATTTTTCTTTTTTAGTTTTTAAAAAATGTATTTTATTTTCCTTTTGACTATAACATTTATAATGATGGAGTTTGGAGACACATCAATATAGGGCAAACATAGAAGCCCAAACTTTTTCATGCACTGGATTTTTGATGCATTCCATTTAATGATTTTCCTTTAAAATTTACTATTCAAAACATAATGTAAGATTGATTCTACAAAGCAAACATGAGGAACCAGCTTGGTAGATAAAAATTAAGCTCTTTCCTACAAGAAATCCCATGTGCATTGCAAAATAAAGGTTATATAGTAAACATATAACTTGCTGACGTGGGACTTCCAAATATCAGAAGGAGGGGATGAATTAAGATTGATTTCTAAAGGCACAACTCTATACAAAGTAGAGCTACAATAGTGCATTTTCCATGGTACATAAGATCTTGAAGTAGGATTAAACGAGTTGTTAGGGGGGCACTTAAGAACAATCAATGTAGTACTATAAACCTCCTCTTAAACTTAACGAGATATTATAGGAGGCAAACCTAAAGGTGAAAGACACAATTCCAAAGCAAACATTTTGCACATACTACATGTGTACCACATAAGTAGAAACAAATCCTTTCTAGGGTAATCCCTTTGTCTTCGTAGATATCTAGATATAGAATGATTAGTGATCTCTTGAACAAAGGACTTTCTAAGGTAATCCTTAAACCCTCTAGCTCCATCGATATCTAGATATTAAATGATTAGTGATCCCTTGAAAAAAGACCTTTGAGGGAATGGGAATCAACATTAGAAATGAAAGGGGGATGGGGTCTTTTGGTGGAGTTTCAAATGGCGTGATGAAAACCATGTAAAGCCTTACCAAAATTTTTAATACTTGGGGTTCACGATCAATGATCTTGCGTTTCACTTTGTTAACATTTCCAATACACTATACCAATCCTAAAATAGCATGAAGCATCACTATGTTGAGGTATTAATGAGGCAATATGAGGATGATTTGGCATATAAACCAAAGTCTATATATAGATATGCTTTCAGTGGAAGATAAAAGAGGGTTGATACCACATAAAGTGCAACCCAATAGACAAAAAAAATTTAAGTAAACTGTAAAAACCAAGTTTATGGAAAATGTATGCGGTAATGTTACATCATCATCTTCGTGCTTATATGTTTGATGCTTATTCGGATGGTGATAGTACTATGTGGTGGTGTGTGGCAACATGTGAGCAACATGCTTACAATTATTGTTATATATGGTGCATGTACTAGAGGGATTCACCATCCTCTAGATATGCCTGAATTTTTGGGCGCTGTCTAGGTCCAATGAGTAATGTGGACTCGCACTTGAGAGGGACTGTGCTTAGTTGAAGTGTGTAACAAGATTCTATCTTTAAGTCTCCTTCAATGAGGGTGATGGCTGAGGGGGCATCACATACCGTTCAGGTGGAAATGTTGCCCAATTAGACTACACATATATTACATTGGCATAAAGAATATCATAAGGGGAATATTCCCAAAGGATATCCAACATGTAAGGGCTTAGTGCTTTACTTTAGGATTCTAATTTATAATAAGAAGAATGATATTCAATCATTCATAAGACCTGCCCAAGATCAAAACAGTAAACAAAAAGGAATCCACTGAAAATGGTGTGAAGGAAGAGGAGATAAAGGGGAGAGACACAGAGAGAGAGAGAGAGAGAGAGAGAGAGAGAGAGAGAGAGAGAGAGAGAGAGAGAGAGAGAGAGAGAAGGGGAGGGTGTGGGAGAAAAGGTGGAGATAAAGTGTAAGAAGACTTGAGGAGATAAAGAAGGGAAGAGAGAGAGAGAGAGAGAGAGAGAGAGAGAGAGAGAGAGAGAGAGAGAGAGAGAGAGAGTCAACCACTTTAAAGTCTGCATTCAAGTCCAATGAAGAAGAGCCAATAGGAAAAATGCACTTCCAAAAATTCAAGAAATGCTTAATTTTTGCTTTGCCAAAATCTCATCGTTGCTAAGGCTACCTTGAGGGCAGACCAAAAACTTGTAAAGATGCATAGTAACTGATTAGGTTTACGAGTGTTTAAGTGATGGCATGAGGACTTGGGAACAACAACGTTGTTTCCAAAATTTGTTTAAAAGTGTTATCGAATGGATAATGTCATGAAAGGGGGAAGTCCTTGCAAGAGAAACTTTGAACATTATTGTTTGACAAGAAAAGCACTTCAACATAAAAGTGCAAAGTACGAGGATACAGGAAAGAACAAGCAATAGCACAAGGCCATAGAACAACAGTTGTAAACAAGTCGATAGGTGAGCAGGAGAGAGAGCTTTGATCTCCATCAACATGTGTCGGGAGTTCAACGACGATGGTGACAGCAGCAGGAGGAGTTAGGTGACCGTTGTATGCGTAGTTACGGTGGCAGGGACATGAGGGATGGAGTCCTTTGATTGAAATCAAATAAAAAGTTCGATTATGTCGCGACTGGACAGCGCTGGCAAAAGCTTCTAGGGGAAGGAGAGTCCAACATGATGGTGGGAAAGATGAATTTGATGGAGGAACTATGTAACAGTCGCTCGAAAGGGGAACGGGCGAGAAATTTAACGCAAGAGATGCTAAGAATATGCTTATAGAATATTCTCTAAATTTGAATATACTCAATAATTACGAGAGAACATTCTAAACTAGATCCACGGTGTGAGTCTCTCTCTCTCTCTCTCTAACCTGGCTGTGTTTTCTCTCTCTTCGTGAAACGCTATCAATCGGTGGGATGCATGCATAATAGCTGCGAATTTTCTTCGATCTTATCTCTAAGTTCTCTCTCCCCCTTTGCCGCTTTTGGGTCGTCGTCTTCTCTCCCTCAGGCCTTCCTCCCAATTCCTCGTCCTTATCGCTTCCAAAGTTCCCTCATGTTTTCCCTTGTGGACTCCTGGCAGCTTCTAAGTCCTTTTGGTCATGTATCCTGTCACTCTGCATTTTGTTCTAGCCATTGACCTTTCCACGGCCTCTAGGGGCAACCCGGCTCCCATCCATAATGCATTTTGCCAAACTGATTCAAGCTCTTATTGATCAAGCTCTGCCTGATTGGAAGGACAAATACCTTCCTTATAAGCGTCTGAAGAAATGCCTCAACTCGCTTATTAGCGAGTTTCCTACGGCTCGAGACGAGAGATTTCTACATGCGGCCGAGGATGGAGTTCCTGCTGAAACCAGGCAAGAGACTTTCTTGTTAGGCCAGGGAGAGCTTTTGCAAGCACCCAAGAAACCATGGTTTTTCTTGAAGACAAAAACATGATCTTCCTTCAAAAAATATAAGGGTTCTACAAAGACATCTTAATACTAAGTGATGATAGCTGATGGTAAAACAATTTCACTTTTGTAGCTTCTACTTTGTCTTGGTTTAAATTCTTTATGGATATGTACCCTTTGGCGCCTTAACGTGACTATATTCTCTTGAAAATAGTCATTGTTTTTGGCCTTTTGTACTCTTTTGGGGCCTTCATGTGGTCACTTTCTCTTTCAAAAATGGTATCAAATATTGACCTTGTCAATATCAATATGAGATGTATCAAGATGAGTGGTTGAATGTAAGCATTTATTGCAATGTCATGTGCATGACAATCATGATCTTGGGAATGTGAGTGAGTGCCTTTTTATAGAGCCAATTATAGTCCATACCGATTGAAATCCAAAGTCAAAAGACTATATGATATGTCTGTCCCTAATGTGTGTGTGTGTGTGTGTGTGTGTCTGTGTTTAGATTGTGTGTGTGTGTGTGTGTGTGTGTGTCAAAAAAAAAAAAAGATTTAGAGCGGTTCTTCGTAGGTGAATATTGTAATGTACAGGTTAACACAAGGCCAGGCCAAAGAGGTGACAAAATTAGAAGCCGGTAATTCCAAGAAATTGTGGAAGGAGCACCTCTACTAGTACAAATGTTTCCGACATCCATGGGCACCACAATAGCATGGCAGTCTTTTGACTTTGCCGTCTATCACCACTGATAAGTTCATATTTGTAGTTGTATGTCAATTCCTGTCGGATTTCACGAGAACGTGGAAAGACTCTTTCCCTCGGTTGGTCTCATGGTTGAAGTGGATGAAATTGTGGATCCAATTAGAGAATATGCCAAAAATGCAATTATTTTATTTTTCCCAGGTCGGATGCCACCTGCTGCAGAGGTAGGCAACTGGTTGACTGGCACACTGGCTGGCTCATTTGTTCGGAGGGTACACTATCCATCCAGAGGTTTGTTTTGAGGTCATTATGGTAGATGAGATTCACAGGCAAATGCTTTTGGAACATTCGCCCCTCTCTTTTGGGCAGCAAATGGTGCACGTTTTGCCATGGTCTCCCACAAGGGATTTTCAAGCTTTGATCTGCGACACCAATGTCCGGTATGGGTTGAAGTTGTAGACTTCCCGCAATGCATGGCTTCACTCTTACCTAAAATTGCACCAACTTTAGGCAAAGTGGTTTGCCCACCACGGCCTAATGGCAACTCAAATCGATTTTGCATTCTCTAGGATACTAATTATCCCACACCAGAGTCTTATTCAGTCACGGTGAACAATGTTGATATGGGAAGTACTTTTTATAAATTGAAATGGGGATTATTTGCAGGGGCTTGCTTTGACTGTAAAAAATTTGGGCACATGGCTTCGCAGTGTCCAATGAGTCAGCATAAAATGCCTCCTGCCACTTTGCCTATTCAAATGCCCACTAAGGATGCTCCTGCCTCTATTGGGAATAAAAATAGAGCTAATAGACTGTTTTTTGTGAATCAGGATAAAGGCAAAGCTCCAGTGGTTTCAAATGGGACTGCTTCTTCCCCTTCGCTTCCTGTTATTCAACCCTCAGCAAAAGGACCGAAACCTCCAATTGATGGATGGCAAAGTCTAAGAAAACTTATTTCTATACGACGACCTCCACCCCCTCGCACTTGGAATGGTGCATCTTCTAGTGGAAAGTCTCCAGAGGTCAATTTAGGAATTGGGATCACATGGCCTGTAGTGACAGCTAGCAGAACCCTCTTCCTTGAAGAAGAGGTTACTGCTTTGTTGTCCACTCCTTAGGCAGATGTTTCTTCTCAGGGAAGAGGCCCTGCTAACCCTGAGGTAGAAATGCAGGGTTGACATCCTGAAGGTTGCTGCTATACGTAGCTTTTTTTCTCCTATAAATATATGTAAATATGACTGCTCATGTCAAATGCTTTACACTTAATGTTCTTCTCGGGATAGAACTGCAATTTGGGATGCCATGCAACGATATCCATGGAGATATCATGCCTTCATATGTGGGGATTTCAATAATGCTCCGCAAGAGGGTGACAATACATCAGGAAATACTCATATGTTAACCCCTGAAAGGCATGCATGGTCTCAATTACTAATGCATCTTGATTTGGTTGATCTTTGGAAGGAATTGCAGCCTTTGTCACTAGGATACACTTTCCAACATAATGACCTTTCTTCTTATCAGGCACGTTTGGATTAGTGGTATAGTGTAGCTCCACAACAAAATGATGATTTTACATACAAAATGTGGATTGACTATGCCTTTGTGCATTCATATCATGCACCTTTATGGTTGAGGTTATCTTTTTATGATATGCCAGATGATAGACTGCCTCAAAGGCGACATCTGATTGTGAACGATAGCTATTTGCAACATGTTGTTTTCAAGGCCATGGTTTACTGAAGCATCTCACTCTCTATCTTCTTAGAGCCACTTTGATATTGATAATGCATGGGATTCTTTTGTTTCCAAAATGCAAGTTGTAATTAGAGGTTATGGCAAGTCTTACATGAAAACTCTGTGGGAAACTGTTGCTCAGGCCAAATTGACGTGTCAAGACCTCATTGAACTCAGTCATCTTCGTCCATTGTCCTTGCATGAGCAAACAACACTATGCCAAGCTAGACATTGTCTTCAAATCAATGACCACAGGAAACTAGCTAAATGGGAGACTAGAGCAAGACAAAGAGCTTTTACAGATAAAGGTTGCTCTTCCAAACAATTTTTAAAAGCTTGCATCAGAAGAGATTAAAAACAAACATTTGCAGGGTGCTTCTGTTTGTGTACATCATTTCTCTCAGCAGTTTGGTTCTACAGATCCTCCCTCGCAGCAGGTTTTGTCTGCAAGAAATTTACTTTTACAACATGTTTCTCCTATTATTTCCACTACTCAAGCTTTGGAATTGGAGGAACCCTTTACTGAGAGGGAATTGTTAGATGCAATCAAATCCTATGGTAGATGGAAATCTCCAGGATGGGATGGTCTTACAGTTGAGCTTTTTCTAGAATATTAGCCTCTTTTGAAGCATACATCGCTTCATATGGGAACTCTGCTTGGCAAAATCAGAAAATGCCAGACACATGGAAGAGAGGTCTTGTTAAACTCCTTCCAAAAAAGCAAATTTGTGAATCTTTGGCTGATTGGAGACCTATCACGCTTATGCCAGTCATTTACAAAGTTACTACTAAAATGATTTTTTGTTGATCGACTAAAAGGTTATTTACATGATGGGTTGCATCTTGCGCAATATGGTTTTGTTCCTCGTAGGCATATCATAGATAACATTGCTAATGCTTATTTTTGAATCGAATATGCCAAGTATATGCTGCAAGATGTTTTGCTATTGCAAGTTGATATTGCCAAAGCTTTTGATATTGTTAAGTGGGACTTTATTTCATCCACTATGCAGGCCTTGGGATTTGGCACAAAAATGCAACAAGTTATCAATTGGCTATATCAAGATAGTAAAGCCGCCTGCATACTTTCAGGGGATATTTCTACAACCTAGACTCTTGGTTGTTCTGTTCGGCAAGGATGTCCCCTCAGTGCTTTACATTTTGCCATAGCCACTCATCCAATGCTTCAATATATGGACCACCTCTTGGACACTGGCATGTTGCACAAATTGGAAATTCCTGGCAGCCATAGCATGATCGCTCAAGCATGCTAATGATTCTTTCTTTACCCCAAAAAATACTCGGAGCAATCTCTCTATGATTATGCAGGCTCTTTCTACATATGGTTTGGCTGCTGGTCTTCGTGTCAATTTTTAGAAATCAAAATTATTGCCGTTGCATGCTAAAGACCTGGCATTGTCTTTTGTGGCCTGGGGAAATTGTTTCAACTTCTCAATTGATTTGACATCTTGGCTACCCTCTAGGTTGGGGGCTCACTCATTCTCAACAAACTGATTGGGTGCTCACAAAATTGAGGGCGAAACTTGAATATTGGAAGCTTGCAACTTGGCCATTACATGTTCGTTTGCAAATAACGCAATCCATTTTGATAGCATACATACAATTCATCTGCCTCTCATCATGTTCACTAAGGTAGATCTGGTTTCCTTTATGCCTGCTATCATGGAGATTTTTTGGTGTTCAAAAAATGGCAAGAAAAGTCTCAGATTACTCTCCATGCATCGTCTCTGCTCTCCAAAGATGCACGGGGGTCTGAACATACTCAATATTCAAATGCATATACTTGCTCATAGGGGGAAAATGATGTTGCAGTTTATGCAAGGGGATCAGCCTTTGGCTTTCATGATCCGCTCTCTTTTGTTGCATATTGATACTTCTGCTTTTGGGCATTGGCAGCCTACACAGTGGGATTTCCTCTCATTTCCTATTTGGCTCTATTCAAGGCAAGATCAGAGGCTGCCCTTTTGTCTCTCGTTTGCTTCTTGATTGGAAGTATATTTTATCCCACTTGGAATGGAATGGCAGAGATTCTTTGTCGGGAATTTTTATTTTCTATCTTTCAAAGGCATTTCTTCTGTGGCAGAGGTGCTTCAGGATGATGGCACTCTTTTATCTTTTTCTATGGCTGCTAGTAAATATGGTTTGGGAGCTCATTACCGTCCTTTATGGCATCAAATTTCAGAAATGCTCCAACCATTCTTTTCGGTACCTCGTTTGGAACTTCAAAATAGGCTTGAGGATTGGATTCTACATTCTTCCTCGTCTTCAACCCATCCTTTGAAGCTCTCACATATCACAGTGCCTTCTCTGTATAAAGTGTTATTACTTCCGCCTTGGATTTCTGACAGAGCAAATTCTGTTTGGCATATGGATCGCCCACTAAAGTGGTGGAGAAAGTGGCTGCGTCTCCTTTGGCATTATAAAGTCCCTCTTCGACAACAGCTTTTCGTTTGGCAAGTCCTACTTGGCATTTTTCCATCTGGGTAGTTACTCACGCATAGACATATTGCTGCGGCTGCTTGCCATAGATGTCTACATTCTGCTGAATCTGTGCTTCACATCTTCTAGCACTATCCACACACTTGTGATTTCCTCGCTCTCATCTGATAGGGTCTTTGAGTGAGATTTCCTACTGTTACTTTTGGCAGGTTCTTCTGGTTGTTTGGTTTTCATCCAGCTAGATAGGGTTTTGATTTATTTTTTGTTTGGGTGCGCTACCGGGCACGGTGGACTCTATGGATCGATAGAAATCATAGAGTTTTTGGTGATCCTACTTTTCCATCCTTTCTTTTTTTCAAACGATCTTATGATTGCTTTCAGACTCATTTGATTGATCATGATGTATATACAGCTTATAGTGAGATTTTCAGTTTACTCCACTTTTGAAGTAACTATGAATGTAATTATTTTACAGCAATAAAATATTTCTTCTCACAAAAAAAACGAAAAAAAGATTTAATAATCCCATCAATAAATGAACCATACAATTAATTCAATCATTCGGATAATTATAAACATAGATGGTTGGGAAAAAGAATTTTGAAAACTAAATTGATGTAAACTTTGACAATAGTGCACTTCAAAAAAGAAATTAGTAGGAATGGTAAAAGAATTTTTTATATTGAGTTTGCCATCTTTAAGAAAAGAATTAGTACAAAAGTGTCGAGGTAGTTAGGCTCTGAGGTCAGGGTCTACTTACCTGCCACATCCAAACCAACCATTTGTTAGAACAATAAAGTTGAGCTTGGGTAGACAGGTAATTCTTGTATTCCCTGGCTTGTTATTACTTTACCAAAGAACTTGACCTGACCTTTCAGATCTATAAGAAAGATGAATCAACTAGATCGATCTAAGACTAATAAAAAGATTTTTTTAAGGTTGAAAAAAGGTTAGAGAAATAAAATGTACATAAATATCTTGATTGGGAAATTTTAAATTAGAGCAAAAAATCCACATATAATGTGTGATTACAAAAAGGGGGTTAGTCTGCACTCTTTTATTAGAAACGTCATTTAAAATAGACTAAGAGAAGAAGCACCATTTTATGAAGGGAGTAGTCCACAGCCTTTTTAGAAAAAAGTAATTAAAAATGGGAGTTAATCTTCACCCCTCCTTGCACAACAAGGGCAATTTAGACAAAGATTTTTGTTAAGGGAAAATAAACCAATTTGGTTAAGAATTTCTATATGTGCTAGTGGCAATTAATTGATTAAAGCAACTAATTAACCATAAAAGATAGGGGAGAACATCGAACCAGGGGAAATGAAAAGATTAACAAAGACAATGTTGCAGACATCTTTACCAAACCACTTGGGAATATTATTTCTTATTGACTAATAGGAAGGAAAATGGAAAAACTCTTGGTTTGACTTAGAGGAAGGAAATTCCCAATTCCCATTGAGGGGGAGCGATAGGATAGTAGCCCTTAGCCCTTCTTTCGCTTCATCATTAGGAGGATTATAGACTTCACGGTGCTAATCTTAAATTGAGGAGTAGCCTCAATATCAAATATGTTCACATGCAAGTGGTAATATGTAAAAGAGTCCTTCTGGACTTATATGGGTATGAATAACACTTGGGCCCATGGTGGTCTTGTATAAATACCATTTTTTAAGTCGTAATACAAGTTAGAGCTACGTAGGGCTCAGGGACAAACCCTAAACCTAATCCTATCAAGAGAACATGTATGTGTTATTAGTTTCTTCCATTCCAATGTAGTGTACAATTAGCTATCTTGTGTCAAGAGCACTCCTCTCTTTTGCTCACTCTTGGTCCTCTAACAAAATTATTTTGGAATAGAGGACTGTTTTTCATACCATTTTTGCAATGTGAATCAACTTAATGGAGAAATAAGTAGAAAAATTTCCTTCTCCATATGGCTTAAATACAAGCTCTCTGAATTGCTCATGAATCTCAAGGCAAAGGATAAATTGACCTTTATATACTCCATTAGACTACAATTGCACATCACTTTAACATCCAAAATTCATTTCTCAATTAAAAGCCATACTTAGTCTAAGGATTTTGTGACTATTTGGATTGCAAGGCCTCAATAGAAGATGTTCATAGAACCACTAGAGATTATAACTTTCTGATCATCTTCTAAAAAACACTAAATGAACAAATCAAGGCCTTCTCACTTGTTAGCAAGAATTATATAGATTTTGCCTCTTGCTATATATAGAAAATTACGACCATAGATGACATGGGACACTTTGGTTTGAGTTTTGTTCTCCTTTTACTTCTTTTTTTTCTTTTATCTTTGCATTCACATGCTTGGAATACTAAATTCCAAAGAAGAAGAGGAGATGGAGCTCTCAGAATCTTTAACCATGCTTGAGGGCTCCCTCTCCACAAATAGCACACAACTTAGTAGCCTTAGTCATATTTTGTAGAGTGTTTATCACTTTGACATCTTTAATTAAAGTGGTTTCTTGATTTGATTATTCTCAATGGTTCAATTGGGGATTCATTTCTTACAGAAAACTCTTCAATGAAATATATCTTACATTAGGGTTTCTCTTCCTAGATCTACTTATCTTGTTTTGTTTATTTTTCTTCTTGTTTAAATTTGTGTTTTTCCCATTGAAATTACTACGTGGGTTGATTAAGACTTCTTGAACGCATCTTGATGCTCTAGGTGTGAACCACATTGTTTAGCATAGCCACGTTTTGACATTTTGTTGTATTTGAGTAGTGTAATTCAAATTAGGATTTTGCCTTAGAGCCAAGAAGATTGTGAAATTAGTAGGAGTGTAGAAAGTAGGAAGAGAGCTTAAGGATGGCCACCCTCCCTTCAAAAGGTGCATGTATAAAAGTGAAGACGGTCAACTTTGATCTTTAGTTATTGTATTCAAAGTTTGAGGAATACAAGATTTCTTCTCTTCTTCCATGAATTGTGTTCTTGTTTCCTTCTCTTGCCTCTTATGAATGCCACATTTCTCCTTCCTCTTCCCTTTCTCACTATCTCCCCCTCCCTCTCATCTCCCCTCCCCTTTCCTCCTTCTTCTGATTGGGGATTCATGATTGTAACAACCGCAGAAGAGAGTTGCAAGAGTGACACTTGTGGACGGCCTTTGCTCGCATTGATCTCCATGAGGGTGTGTTGGTGGTGAGCTCTTCATTGGTTCTGATAAGATCCACACAACAAATGAGTCACTGTCGAGATGACTACACATTTTTGGTGCCACTATTGGGTAGTTTCAAGATATGCTTCCACTTGTCTTGTTATCTATCCATTGCCCAATTCTTCATAGCTTAAGGAACAGCTGTTGGTTTTAGAGTACAAAAAGTGTTAAGTTAAAAGAGATGTTTTGGAGTGTTTTGAGTGATTTTAACTGTTTTTGAAGTGCTTTAATTGTCAACTCGTTGGGAAAGGTAGGTGATATGATTGCTAAGGCAAAGTTCTTGTCAAACACCCCAAAAAAAGATGTTGGTGTGAATTTTGAAGTTGCTTGAAGTGACAAGTCTGTCACATTCTAAAAACCCCTCCCATAGTGCTTATAAATTTATGGGTCACAACATGAAGAATATTACGTGATGAGATGACAGTCACGGAGTTTGAAGATTTAGATTTCCCCGATTTGATGACCTCGAAAGAGGTGAGTTTTGACATTTTCAAACATCGCGAGATGGAACGGGTATGATCTCTGAAACTTAATAAGTAAAAAGAAACATGGGCATGGAAATGCAAATGTAGGAGAATGAAGGTTTGAGAATCGTAATGGAGAAGACTCTATATCTCAAAGAACGTGCTTGCAAGTTTGACTTTGAAGAGAGCAACTGCAATTGAAAAACAATGAAAAAGGGACAATAAGTATTGCGATTGAACCCAAAGGTCCACCAAGGGTGGAAGGTATGGTCCAAATGGCATCCCAAGAAAAATAGGAGGCAAAATTTCCAAAATAGAAAATCGAGAGATTGTTGCTATTCTTGGAATAGAAGAGTTGGATTCAAGAAGAATCAATCATCGATTACCAAAAACTAAGGAAGAATACAAAGATATATCACGAGATCTCCAAGCAACAATCGAAGATCCATAAAACACCGTTACGTAGGATTTTGAGGAGGAAGCAGAGAATCCAGTTACAAACATCGCAAGAAAAGAAGAAAATCCGGACGAAGAATCTGAAAACAAAATTCGAGCGAAAGATCCAAAGAAGAAACACAAAATTTGGACAAAGAATCCGAATTCAAAGACATAGAAAACCTGAAAGAAATATTCGAGGAAGATAAAGGAAACCTCGACAGAGAGTCTGTGCAAGACGAAGATGACCCAACTTTTCATACTCTACCTAATAGTCCGAGGGGAAGAAGTGCAGATCCTAAATCGCTATTGTGGTGGGAGGCATAGCTCTTCCTCTACAGGAGCAAACGGATTCAATTCTAAATGAAGACGATTCTGACACCAGTTCAAATGCCACCAAAAGTAAATCCAACATCTATTTTAGTGAATAAGACTTTGACAACAATTCAGACAATGATGACAAGAAAAAGAAAGAAAAGAAGAAGACGAAGAAGGCAACGAAGAAAGCCAAGAAAGAGAAATCTACGTCCAAGAAGGCTTCAACATCAGGGGAGTTTGAGAACTTGGTTGAGTGCAAGCTCTAGAGTTTGGGAATGAAAAACACAATTTTAGTTCAAAATGTGCATAAAGAACCATCCAACTTAGATATGTTGGTACAACCCAAATGCGCACATAAATCAGGGCCAAGCATCACTGTTGACTCTGACAACTGGAGTGAATTTGGTCACTATGGGTGCAAATGTAGCTGAGCCTGCTGCCCCATAGGAGCAACAGTAAGGGCAGTAAGGAAATTGGAGACAACCAAGAAATTGGAACCAGCAAAGAAGTTGGAACAAAAAAAAAAGGGGATGGGATCCGAATGATAAGGAGTTTGGCTACTCCATGGGAATAGATGGACAAAGAAACAGACCAATCTACCCATTATGAGTCAGACACCAGCTCAAGAGAGGTCTGATAATTACAAGATTTGGTAATAACCAGCAAAACCAACAACCCCCCGCTGCCACAACCACCACCACAAGCCAATGCAGTGATCATACAAAAGATAGCCATGCCAAACACACGAAGGTCATCACATCCCATAAGAATCAATACCAAGATCCTCATAAATTTTGTGACTGTTCTAGATGCATGCTCATTGAAGACATATCGGAGTGTTCAGAACAATTGGGTGTTTTGGTAGTCAATCGGTTGAAGGTCATGATGAAGGAGAAAACCTCTGAGGAAAAGGAGCCAAAAAAAAGGCAGCTCCAATGGAAGGATCAAGAAGAGGTCCTCACAATGGCATGACAGGAGGTACAGAAGATTTAGTCTAAAGAAACGACCGAGCCTGTTTGGCAATCAAAGGAGAATATAAGTCCAACGACAAGTCCAAAAACCAACCTGACAACAAGTCCAATGACAAATGCAAAAACCAACATGATATCATGTTCAACTAAAAGTCCGACATCTTTGCAAGGAAATAAGGGGAAGTGAGCATGCCCTCTCTTTTAGCTTCCCTCACATCTCTGATTGATGAATATCAACATTTTCTTGAATAAATCTAGGAGAATCTTTCTTATAAGTCCCATCTATGGTGATAAACAGAGGGTTGAATCAAAATAGGAAAATGTCTATCATGTTTTTTCGATATGTTGATACATAGATATACTCATGATTGTAGTTATTCTAGGAACTTAATCTTCTACATCAATTCGTCCAAAAATTTTCCCTTGAAAAATATCATAATGTTGCTTTAATCAACGTTTCAAATAAGTGTATGTTCTTTATTCTTAATTATTAGTCAAAATCATAAGGTGTGCTTTTTGTAGTAACTGTTTTCAAGGGCAAAATGATATTAGAGCCAAATTATTTTCCCCCTCTATTCCAATTATGTGTATTCTACTTAGCTTCGACTAGATTAGCACTTGGTATGTCAATGGCAATCTTGTATGTTACTCTTGGTAACCATTGGCTAGGAGTGTCAAGCCTTCCTAAAAAGACTCAAATTGGTAGAGCACCTCAACAATGTTATTGATCCAAAAAGGGAAGATTTTTGGCTTCGTTATTACAAGCCAACCCTATTAGCATATTTTCAGCCATCGCACCTTCAACCAAACCATTCCACATCTCCTCCATCTACTCTCATTGGTTCATAGACATTTGATCTCCAATGTACATTTCTCTTTCTTCTCTGCCTTAATCAACATTTCAAATAAATGTGTGTTCTTTATTCTTAAGTATTAGCAAAATCATAAGTTGTGTTTTTTTGTAGTAATTGTTTTAAAGGCCAAAATTATATTAGTGAAAAATTATTTGCCCCCTCTATTCCAATTATGTGTATTCTACTTAGTTTCGACTAGATTAGCACTTGGTTTGTCGATGGCAATCTTGTATGTTACTCTTGGTAAGCATTGTCTAGGATAGTCGAGCCTTCCTAACAAGACACCAATTGGTGGAGCACCTCAACAATGTTACTGATCCAAAAAGGGTAGGATTTTGGCTTCATTACAAGCCAACACTATTAGCATATTTGACATTGCAATAATAAATGAGTTACAAAGAATAATCTTTATCCAACCAGTAGCAAAGACTGATAATGGAAAGATTGTAACTATGGCAAGGAGAGGTGACTTGGAAGGGAGGTTCAGTACTGTGCATGCACAAGGAGTTTAGCTGGGTGGGGTGCTCCTCCTTATTACCCATCCCAACTCCTATTGCTGATATGGAGGATTTATTCAAAACCCTTAACAGAAGGTGGAAGTTGAACGATGATAGAACCAAATGGTACTACAGATTCCACAGAATTTGGACCAAGAATGTGCTTGAGAAAATGTCCTATCTTACCTGTCTAATACTTCATAAATCTGTTTGGTCTAATTCAAGAGGACTCAGCATTGGCAAAGGTGATGGCAAGTGTATGAGATGTATAAACCCTGTTGAAGATGTCTTCCACCTTTTTGTTGCTTGCCCTCATGCCAGGAAGGTATGGAAATTTATTCAAATAGAATGTGGTGAGCTTGTTAATTGGAAAGCTATTCCATTAGGAGATGCTTGCAGGATAAGGCATGAACCTTGGTTTATCATCAGGGCCCATGCACTCTAGTTCATTTGGATATCTAGGAATAACTTCCGATTTCATCATAAAGATCTTTTTTTTTTTTTTTGGCAAATCATAAAGATCTTTCTACTGATGCTTTGTTTGCTGCATGGTGGAACCGGAAAAAAGGAGAATTGACTTCATCATTAGTGCATACAATCTTGAACATCAAAGGTTAAGTGCCGATATTGCCAGACACAAGCTGTCATGTTTTATTTCAGATGATCATGCAAAGATTCCTCCTTTTCTTCAAAGAAGATCTGCCACAATAAGTGAACCCCTTCTCTCTTCCCTAGGATCAACACCTCATGCCTCTATAAGCAAAGTTCCCTCTGTTTTTGCTGGTGGTGGTTCCATACAGATTACTTCTACTTTTGGGAGCCTCTCCCCATCAACTCCCATTCTGTGGTTGTTGACTGATCCAAACAACCTCAAGCTGCCTCTCCAGGAGCCAAAACTCAAATCCATGGCTCTGGCTCTTCTACTCAGAATACTCCTATCCCTGCTGATCTTACCCAACCGTCATCCACGTCTATCTTACCCAGGTGCTGTCATCTATGTCTATTGACCCTCTACAGGGCCTTTTTGCTACTCATGGTCATTCTACGGACACTAATATTGCCCACAAACACTCTTCAAGCACCTTTGTTGCTACTGCCTCAGATTTCAAGGAAGATACCTTCAGCTTTTCATTTCATCCGTGGGATGTCTTCTTTAGGATTTTATACTTTTGTTGATCCTGAGGATCTAAGGGCTCTTTTAGCCACAACAATCAGTTCTAGTTCTATCCTTCTTTTGATGTATGACATGATATAAAGTAATAAATACACACTACTTTTTCTGCCAAAAAATAAAAAAATAAAAAATTATGCCCTACTTATCTATTTAGCAAATTCTCCACGATTCATGCTCTTTTCCTTTCCACATGGGCTTTAGAGCTTTCTCAAAATGGAATTACTTTGATTTTCTTGATGGATGTGAGTTTGAACTTGTTGTTGGGTTACCTTACAACAACTTGTCCAGTAGCCCAAATTTATCAAATGTATATGGAGTTTAGGGACTAGTTGTAAAGTCCCTAAGCAAAAAAGATTTGAAGAGAGTTGAGGCCTTTATATATTTACAATTTTGGGATTTTGATTTGTTTTTTGGTTTGATAGTGGTGGGAAAATATTTGAACTTGTGTTGAGCCAAACTTTTTATCAAAAAATTTCTGAGCATATGCTAAACCATTACAATACGACTATCATTTTTAGAACAAGTACTCTAAAACCATAAAAAAACTTTCATTTTCCCCCTTTGGAAATCAAGCAATGGTCATACATTAAATGATGGTGTACAGTACACTTGGAAATTAGGTTCCTGGGTGGCTACATAGCAACATATGTGCAAATCTCAAGGGCTATATGGGCTATGTCCCAAAGTGAAAGCATGGATGCTCCTCTGAGATAATCTGTTCTTTCTTACTATATGGGATTTAATATGCTAGGATTTTGCATATGGAGCTACTTGCATGTGGTGATGCAAAAGTCCATGAAAATAATAATTTCTTTACCAAATGGTGTGATTCTAAAAGTCTATCATGCTCTTTTCCTCTCCAAATTCTTTGGTTTTTCGTTGTTTTCTCCTTTCCTTGCCTTATTAATGGTTTAAGGTCCTAGCCATGTGCAATATTTCCCCTAGTTGAGTGTGGTGCATGAAATCAATGAGAATTGTGTATCCTATTACTCATAGTAATATTTGATCCCAAGTGAAAAAGAATCATATTTTGAGTGTAAATGCATCAAACCCTTCGATTTATGTTCTTGATAGTGTTTATCAGGGTTCTACCTTGTGCACTTGTGTATCTACATCATCAAAATGACCTTCAAAATCTTGGATGGGATGTATAAGTCAATTGTTAGAATTTTAAAGGTCATTATTCAAGGAGAGATCATCTAAGTCGATCTCTCTGAAGTTCAAAATTGTGGCTTTTGTGAGTTTAAGCATATCAAGGTGTATGAGTACACCTTCTTTTCAAGGATTGAGGTTGTTTGGACCCCTATTGCCTTGAGAGATTGATTTTACTCTCTTTAACTCAAATTCACTTGTGTTCAAAAATATCACCTTGAGTGCCTAGTCATAAGAGTTTGTAAACTTGCAAAGTTAGCGAGGACATATGTGACCCAAAATACACCACTTTGTGTAAAAGTGATTTTCCTTCAATCTACTAGCGATCACCCCAGTTCTCTTCTAGATTTTTCAATATCAAGCCTTTGGCTCCAACATGCATGTGGAAATCATGCTTTTGGTCATGTACACCTCCCTTTCACCCTTGTAAGCATGTTGTGGCAATTTATGCTTAGGTTTAGGGCACTTTCACCTCCCTTTCACCCTTGTAAGCACGTTGTGGCAATTTATGCTTGGGTTCAGGGCACTAGGTCATCAATTAGGGTGGCACTACTCAATTTCTCCATAAAGTTCACTCGATGTTAAAAGGTGGTCCAAAATCTTGTTTCTTTATGCATTCAATGATCCAATTTTGTGTTAATTTATACACATATATAAGGCATTGCTCCATAGAGCACGTGATGGTGTAATGGTGCTACTTTTGTTGAAAATAAATTCTGTACTATATTACTCGAGTTTGAAAAGTGTGTCTTGGCCTCTACAAGCACATGGAATGCATGTCTTTTATGTTTTTGAGGCTCATTTATGCCTTTTTAGGCATTTTTATGGTAATAGGATCTTGTTTGGTGGGTTTCTTGGGACTTTGGCTAGCAAGTAGATGAGTGTCTTGTCCTCTACAAGCACATGGAATTCATGTCTTTTATGTTTGCTAGCCTCATTTATGCCCTTTTAGGTTTTCTTATGGTAATAGGATATTGTTTGGTGGGTTTCTTGAGACTTAGGCTAAGTAGATGAGTGCATATTGAGTTCACTCAAGTTGGTTAGTTGTAATGATCGTATTCCATTTGTATTGTTGTCTTATGTGACTACATTTGGATTATTTTCACTTGTTACCACTTCGGAGGTGTACTTGTACTCTTTCCTTTCTAGTTCATCACATCAAATAATGGCTTAGTGTGCATGCTACATGGGTAGGCATCTTAATATGTCTATGATGCCACTTTTGCACAATGCTTTTGCCCTTGTTTATGTCCTTTAAAATGTCATTTTTGGGGGAAAAGTATTTTCCTTCCTACAATCTCATTCAAGCTCAAAAGCATGCACTCATCTCACTAAGATCAAGATCTTGTGCTTATTTTGGAATGCCACCTTGCACATGCAATGGCCCTAACAAGGCTAGGCACAAAAATATTAGCCCTTTGATAAACTCAAAATTCTCATTGATCTACTCAAGTTCACTCAAGAATAGATTTTATCTTAGTAAATATCTTAACTCTCTCATTTGACTCACACATTCATGTGAAATGCTTTCCCTTTGGTTTTTAGTGCCTCACTTATGCTCTTGTGAACTTCTAATGGCAAGAGTTTCTTGCATACATGTATACTAGATGCTCTAGGTTCCCAAATAGGACAATAGAACTTGAGTTTAATTTAGGTGGGTAAAGCTCCACCTTTATTGATGTTGGAACCCACTTTGGTATTTTTCTAGGATTTTGTTCCTTTTGAAGGCCAAATGAGATCCTTTTTGGCATTTCTTATATATGAATTCATAGATTGCCAATGGTAAGTACTAGAGCAACAAACTATAAGTTTGTGAAATGAGGTTAAGAGCACAAAGTAAATTTATTTGATGGTTAGATGGGAAAGGTTGTGCATTCCTAGACATTGAGTGATATTTCTATTGAAATCCATGTAGTTTTCTTGTTTTTGCATGCTGATACATCATCCACTTTCGCTTTAGAGACTAACATCCCCACCGACAATAATGCCAAATTAATGCCACTTATTCTCTTCTCTTCAATGTAATCTAAGGTTTCTATCATGTGCAAGTGTTATGTGAGTTCAAGGTAGTAGATATGTTCATTACGTAGCATAGGGACTTGGGTCATATTCCTTTGAAAGAAGGTGTGGAAAGCAGTACTTGCATTAGCTCGTGTGAACAAGAGTTGTTGGTTGATGAAACTTGATGAATGGTTTCACCTAAATTAGGGAATTAAGGTTTAGAAAGGTTGTAGGGTTTAGAATAAGGATAGGGTTGAGAAACTAGAGAGCTACTCTCCTTCATTGGTGGTGGCTGACAGATTTAAGGGTCGAGAAGTCTAATCTAAGAATTAAGGGTTGAGAGAGTAGATAGAGAGTAGGAGATAAGGGTTTTAGAAGTAATATTTCCAATAAGAGGTATGAGTTAGAATACTAGGAGAGAGGGGGAAAGGGAGGGGAAGAGGAAGTGGAAGATGATGGATTGCAAGAGATGGAGGGAGGAGTGCAAGGGTTGAGGGTAGGATGCAAGGGTTGTAGAATTCAAACATGTTGAGAGTGTTGAGGGAGCATGGACACTAAGAATGAGAGTGCACAAGAACACAAGCCTAAGTTAAGACACTACACTATCCAAAGAGTGTGGAATGCTTTGCATTATGGGCTATTTGTACATAAGCCTTGACATGCTCTCTCTAGGACTGTTTCATCTCTCTAAGATGCTGATTCCAAATATCTTCATCTTCTCCCAAAAGTCTTGAAACAAACAAAACTCAAATCAACGGTCAAAACAAGAAGATATTGAATCATGTCCACGTGGCACTATAGTGTGCAAGAGCGCTCTCTGGCTAGACGTTCCTTTTCTCTCTTAAAGAAAATATACTTGGTATTAAAATCCAAGGCCTTGATGCTTCATGGGTCCTCCATAGGTGGGAAGGAAAACGGATTCCAGTTAGATAGTTTGCTTGGTTTTTTCATAGAGCCCATAATAAGCAACGTTCTCTACTAAACCTAGTCTATATCTCTCTGGATGATGATTTAATAAATATGTCCAGATCTTTTCTAGAGATGTTTTGTTCATGTCTATCCTATTATATCTAAATTATGATACTAGGCTCAAGTTGTTTCCCGGTTGTTATTATAATAATTTGACCTTTTCTGCTTCTTCACACATACATGTAACTTTGGTGATTGCAATACATTTGAGTTATGGAACATCTAGTTCTTTCAGGGCATTCATGGATGTCAAAATATAATGAGTAGCTAGCCAAAAAATACTTAAAATAAGGTTGTTAATATGATCATTGACTACATAATATAAAGCTTGACCTTACAGCTATGTCTTTTTCAATCTCTTTACAATTTAGTATCAAGAACATAAATAATAGGAATATTGCACATGTGATTTGAGGTTTTTTTAGAATTGGTGTGCCATGGCCCACTACTTACATGTTTGATACTAGTAGTAGATTTATTACAAGAGTAATATGTTGCGATCTTGAATGGATCTAACCATGGTAGCTAGCCAAAAATACTTAAAATAAGGTTGTCAATATGATCATTGACTAGAATTTATAAAGCTTGACCTTACGGCGGCTACGTCTTTTTCAATCGCTTCACCATTTAGTATCAAGGACATAAATAATATAGGAATATTGCACATGGGATTTGAGGTTTTTTGAGAATCGGTGTGCCACTGCTTACATGTTTGATACTAGTAGTAGATTTATTACAAGAGTAATATGTTCAATGTTGTGATCTTGAATGGATCTAACCATGGTTAGCGCTTCTAATTGAGAAGCATAAGTGCATGCACCCACCCACAGTCAAAGTCATTAGAGATGATGTGAGAACCTTTTTATCCCTGAGAGAATTATAGATTGAGCACTTGAGTTTAGGGTTCAATACTTTAAAAGCAACGAGAGAGTCATGTGGGTCAAGTCTAGGGAGTGCATGATTGTAGAGGCAAGAAAACATATGCACGGCATACCCAATAGTCATTACATATAAGTTTTGATTGGTGTTCTTAAGATGCACTAAAGGCATGTGATACCTAAGGCTATGAAATGTTTGGAGGAAAATATTTGTCCTACTTTGATTCTTAACTTTACCGTATGAAACAATTGAAATTTTATCAACACAACTTATGGCACATAAATTGATTCCATAAACAATCTAGATAAGGGGTGCATATGCGTAAGCTTAAACATATGTGACATATAGATATTGATCTTCGTGAGCCTAAAAGTTCCCTAATTCTTAACGAATGTATTCATGAATTTTCTCATAAATATCTTTTTTTAAAAGATTATTTAAAAAAAAAAATTAATGTGTTTTATTTTCCTTTTGACTATAAGATTTATAATTATGGAGTTTGGAGACACATCAATATAGGGCAAACATAGAAGCCCAAACTTTTTCATGCAATGGCTTTTTGATGCATTCCATTTAATGATTTTCCTTGAAATTTTACTATTCAAAACATAATATAAGATTGATTCTACAAAGCAAACATAAGGAACCAGCTTGGTAGATAAAAATTAAGCTCTTTGCGAGACAAGAAATCCCATGTGCATTGTAAAATAAAGGTTATATAGTAAACACATAACTTGCTAACATGGGACTTCCAAATATCATGAAGGAGGGGTTGAATTAAGATTTATTTCTAAATGCACAACTCTATAGAAAGTAGAGCTACAAGAGTGCATTTTCCATGGTACATAAGATCTTGAAGTAGGATTAAACGAGTTGTTAGGGGGGCACTTAAGAACAATCAATGTAGCACTATAAACCTCCTCGTAAACTTAACGAGATATTATAGGAGGCAAACCTAAAGGTGAAAGGCACAATTCCAAAGCAAACATTTTGCACATACTAGATGTGTATTACATAAGTAGCAACAAATCCTTTCTAGGGTAATCCCTTTGGCTATCTAGATATAGAATGATTAGTGATCTCTTGAACAAAGGACTTTCTAGGGTAATCCTTAGACCCTCTATCTCCATAGATATGTAGATATAAAATGATTAATGATCTCTTGAAAAAAGAACTTTAAGGGAACGGGAATCAATAGCAGAAATGAAAGGGGGATGGGGGTCTTTTGGGTGCATTTTTGGCGGGTTTCAAATGGCATGATGAAAACCATGTAAAGCCTTACCAAAACTTTTAATACTTGGGGTTCACGAGATAAATGATCTTGCCTTTCACTTTGTTAACATTTCCAATACACTATACCAAACCTAAAATAGCATGAGGCATCACTATGTTGAGGTATTAATGAGGCATTATGAGGATGATATTGGCATATAAACCAAAGTCTATATATAGATATGCTTTCAGTGGAAGATAAAATAGGGTCGATACCACATAAAGTGCAACCCAATAGACAAAAAGAAATTAAGTAAACTGTAAAAACCAAGTTTATGGAAAATGTATGCGGTAATGTTACATCATCATCTTCGTGCTTATATGTTTGATGCTTATTCGGATGGTGATAGTACTATGTGGTGGTGTGTGGCAACATGCGAGCAACATGCTTACAATTATTGTTATATATCGTGCATGTACCAAAGGGATTCAACCTGAAGCCATCGTCTAGATATGCGTGAATTTTCGGGCACTGTGTCTCCAATGAGTAATGTGGACTCTTACTTGAGAGGGACTGTGCTTAGTTGACAGCTGTAACAATAGTGTATCTTTAAGTCTCCTTCAATGAGGGTGATGGGGCTGAGGGGGCATCACATACCGTTCAGGTGGAAATGTTGCCCAATTAGACTACACATATATTACATTGGCATAAAGAATATCATAAGGGGAATATTCCCACAAGATATCCAACATGTAAGGGCTTAGTGCTTTAATTCAAGATTTTAATTCAGAAAAACCTGTAAAGATGCATTCAACCGATTAGGTTTACGGGTGTTGAATAAGTGATGGCATGAGGGATTGGGAACAACAATTTTGTGCTGAAATCTCTTTAAAAGTGTTATTGAATGGATAATGTCATGAAAGGGGGAAGTCCTTGTAAAGAGAAACTTTGAACATTATTGTTTGACAAGAAAAGCACTTCAACATAAAAGTGCAAAGTACGAGGATACAGGAAAGAACAAGCAATAGCACAAGAAAACCGAAAGGCCATAGAACAACAGTTGTAAACAAGTCGATAGGTGAGCAGGAGAGAGAGCTTCGATCTCCATCAACATGTGTCGGGAGTTCAACGACGATAGTGACAGTAGGAGTCGTCAGGTGACCGTTGTATGCGTACTTATGACGGCTGGGACATGGGGGATGGAGTCCTTTGACTGAAATCAGTTAAAAATTCGACTATGTGGCGACTGGACGCTGTGAGAAGCTTCTAGGGAAGGAGAGTCCAACATGATGGCATGAGGACTTGGGAACAACAACGTTGTTTCCAAAATTTGTTTAAAAGTGTTATCGAATGGATAATGTCATGAAAGGGGGAAGTCCTTGCAAGAGAAACTTTGAACATTATTGTTTGACAAGAAAAGCACTTCAACATAAAAGTGCAAAGTACGAGGATACAGGAAAGAACAAGCAATAGCACAAGGCCATAGAACAACAGTTGTAAACAAGTCGATAGGTGAGCAGGAGAGAGAGCTTCGATCTCCATCAACATGTGTCGGGAGTTCAACGACGATGGTGACAGCAGCAGGAGGAGTTAGGTGACCGTTGTATGCGTAGTTACGGTGGCAGGGACATGAGGGATGGAGTCCTTTGATTGAAATCAAATAAAAAGTTCGATTATGTCGCGACTGGACAGCGCTGGCAAAAGCTTCTGGGAAAGATGAATTTGATGGAGGAACTATGTAACAGTCGCTCGAAAGGGGAACGGGCGAGAAATTTAACGCAAGAGATGCTAAGAATATGCTTATAGAATATTCTCTAAATTTGAATATACTCAATAATGACGAGAGAACATTCTAAACTAGATCCGCGGTGTGAGTCTCTCTCTCTCTCTTCGTGAAACGCTATCAATCGGTGGGATGCATGCATAATAGCTGCGAATTTTCTTCGATCTTATCTCTAAGTTCTCTCTCCCCCTTTGCCGCTTTTGGTTTGTCGTCTTTTCTCCCTCAGGGGTCCTCTCTTCCTCCCAATTCCTCGTCCTCATCGCTTCCAAAGTTCCCTCATGTTTTCCCTTGTGGACTCCTGGCAGCTTCTAAGTCCTTTTGGTCATGTATCCTGTCACTCTGCATTTTGTTCTAGCCATTGACCTTTCCACGGCCTCTAGGGGCAACCCGGCTCCCATCCATAATGCATTTTGCCAAACTGATTCAAGCTCTTATTGATCAAGCTCTGCCTGATTGGAAGGACAAATACCTTCCTTATAAGCGTCTGAAGAAATGCCTCAACTCGCTTATTAGCGAGTTTCCTACGGCTCGAGACGAGAGATTTCTGCATGCGGCCGAGGATGGAGTTCCTGCTGAAACCAGGCAAGAGACTTTCTTGCTAGGCCAGGGAGAGCTTTTGCAAGGCGGAATTGGTGCTGAAGGATCAAGCAAGTATGCCACAGCAGATGATCAGTGCACGAAGAGAGGGGGACGACCTGAAGAAAGAAATTCTAAACGACGACGACTTCTTGATACTGAATTTAGACAGATACTAGAGGTCGAGTTCACACGCCTGTTAGAGGAAGAGCTCAACAAACTCAATGATTTTGTGGTGGACAAGGAGGAAGAGTTCGTAATCAAGTTGCAGGTACGTAGTACGTAGAGATGGTTGGGGATCTCATAGCTTTCTCAGATTGCAAGCAACGATGCACGGCTTTACATGTCCTCTGCAAATTGCAACAGTGTTAAAGCCAAAATGTGAAGAATTATCTATCTTAGGCGTTAGCACCCTTGACGTTGATCTGTGTGCTGTGTGCGGTCGATGGTAATGTTCATCAACGCTTTGTTCTACCCTTCGGTATGTTTTGCGGGTGCAACATTGGCAGGAAAGTCACTGCTTTCGCTGAGTCTCAATTGCAAAGTCAACGCTGCCTGTTTTAATGGTAATTTTCCAGCTTTCTTCTCTACCTTATTTACGCGTGGGAGGCACTTGAAAGTTTGATGCCTGTTTTCAGGATCTTAAAGAAAAGGTCGAGAGATTGACGGATCTTATCAAGGCGAATGATAAGAACCGTTTGGATGTCATAAATTTGCAAAAGGATGTTGTGGCTTTTCATGGTGAAATGGTGCTGCTGAAAAATTATAGCTCTTTGAACTACACAGGTAGGACGCTAGAATTTGGACCTTTAATGACTAGTAACCTTCAGCTTTGTTTCATTCGAAACTGAGGGTAGCCCTTTCTATCGTATTTTGTTGTATCAGTCTGTTCTTCCTGTTTGTAAAAATTTACTGTCCCTACACCTTTCACCCTCTCACCGTAGGCTAATGCAAAGGCTTTTCTTTCATCGCAGGTCTGGTCAAAATTGTGAAGAAACATGATAGATTAACGGGTGCATGGCTGCGCTTGTCTTTCATTCCGGTTGTGCTGCGCCAGCCATTTTATAGTACAGAGTCACTGTCCAGACTTGTCAGGGAATGCGAAAATAATCTACTGTCAGTTTTCCCCAGCTGTTCAGGGGAGACAATCGATGGTTGTTCTGAAGAGCACACGCAAGAAATTGCATTTCATGATGACCCGCTCTTTAAGGAAGAGATAATAAATGGACTTCGCAGGAATACCATAGCTGCACTGGAGACAATACAGAATATGGGCAAGGGTAGTTCAACGTACAATGTTTTCTCTCTTCCACCTTGTGAAGACAATGATGATGCCAGTTCAGTTGTAGATGAGGATACATCATAGTTCTGGATGGCCGATTGAACAAGGAGAGGTTTGAGAATTAATGATATTTATCTGTTATACTTAAATTTGACGACCAAGATGGATCAAAAATCGAAAGAACTGTAAGTCAAATGTCTGTAATCCAGTTTCTAGGTTGTTGTAGCTGAATCCTGCTGCTCTGTAAAGAGTGTGGTTCGTTTTCTCATGAAAACGACTAATATAGTCAGAGTAGTGCACGTCACTGGGAAATAACAGAGTAACACGACCGAAGAATTCATTGTTACTGATTCTTGGGGCTTTCCTTGATGCTCGTTTGTCTAATGATAAAATATACAGACCGTAGTGTGAAATCATAGGCACTCGATATATAGAATTTGTTTCTAATGAAATGACAGATTTCTTTTTTTCACTTTCCATTTCAACGGTCCATGTGCATCATGAAGGCTTGCACTATTTTGGGATCATTGAGTAGGAGTACTATCATGAGATGTTGTCGGTTTGCATGAAGTAAACGATGCTTATGCTGTCAAATTGTTGCAGATGTTCTTCACTCTTAGAAGTAGATTCTCTTATTGTTGATATTTCACCAAGTGAGATTTGTCGAGTATATGTTTTTTGGCCTATTCTGCAATTGAAAAACATTGAAAAAGGGATAATAAGTATTGAGATTGAACCCAAAGGTCCACCAAGGGTGGAAGGTGTGGTCTAAATGGCATCCCAAGAAAAATCGGAGGCAAAAATTCCAAAATAGAAAATCGAGAGATTGTTGCTATTCTTGGAATAGACGAGTTGGATTCAAGAAGAATCAATCATTGATTACCAAAAACTAAGGAAGAATACAAAGATATATCACCAGTCTGAGATCTCCAAGCGACAATCGAAGATCCATAAAACACCGTTACATAGGATTTTGAGGAGGAAGCAGAGAATCTAGTTGCAAACATCGCAAGAAAAGAAGAAAACCTGGACGAAGAATCTGAAAACAAAATTCGAGCGAAAGATCCAAAGAAGAAACACAAAATTTGGACAAAGAATCCGAATTCAAAGGCATAGAAAACCTGAAAGAAATATTCGAGGAAGATAAAGGAAACCTAGACAGAGAGTCTGTGCAAGACGAAGATGACCCAACTTTACATACTCTACCTAATAGTCCGAGGGGAAGAAGTGCAGATCCTAAATCGTTATTGTCCACATATTCACCACCATCTAGACTACCATTTTCGTCGTCGCGCACGTACCATCTAGACTACCATTTTCGTCGTCGTCGCGCATGTGGCAAGTTTGAAATGCAAATTCTCAAAATTCTTTGTGATAAAGTTAAAGAAGACCCGGGTAGTCATGTTGCTCAATTTGGCAAGCCACTAGTTTTAACACCCTATTTGGAGATTCAGCGAAGCTTAGCAGTTTATGGAAACACTTGCCGGAAAAGCAATGAGATGGTTTACTTTGTATGGAGTGGGCCATTTTCATACATATGCTGAGATA
Source organism: Dipteris shenzhenensis (assembly GCF_047967505.1). NCBI lineage: Eukaryota > Viridiplantae > Streptophyta > Polypodiopsida > Gleicheniales > Dipteridaceae > Dipteris > Dipteris shenzhenensis. The sequence goes on from NC_141617.1 coordinate 42,910,245, forward strand.
AAGACAGAAATTTTGGAAGGTTTTAGAAGGAGAAAACTCCCAGTGTTGTTTGCAGGGAGTTGAGAGAGTTGAAGTAGAAAAACCTGTCTATTGAAGATTATGCCAATTAATTTTTTAATTTAAATGTAAGATTGGCCCAAGCAAAAAGGTCAACCACTAAGAAGATGGCAAAATATTTTTGCAAAGGGCTAAAACAAAAAATCCATAGTGTGGTGGGAGGCATAGCTCTTCCTCTACAGGAGCAAACGGATTCAATTCTAAATGAAGACGATTTTGACACCAGTTCAAACGCCACCAAAAGTAAATCCAACATCTAATTTTAGTGAATAAGACTCTGACAACAATTCGGACAATGATGACAAGAAAAAGAAAGAAAAGAAGAAGAAGAAGAAGGCAACGAAGAAAGCCAAGAAAGAGAAATCTACGTCCAAGAAGGCTTCGACATTAGGGAAGTTCGAGAACTTGGTTGAGCGCAAGCTCTAGAGTTTGGGAATGAAAAACCCAATTTTAGTTCAAAATGTGCACAAAGAACCATCCAACTTAGATATGTTGGTACAACCCGAATGCGCACATAAATCAAGGCCAAGCGTCACTGTTGACTCCGACAACTGGAGTGAATTTGGTTACTATGGGTGCAAATGTAGCTGAGCCTGCTGCCCCATAGGAGCAACAGCAAGGACAGTAAGGAAATTGGAGACAACCAAGAAATTGGAACCAGCAAAGAAGTTGGAACAAAAAAAAAGGGGATGGGGTCCGAATGATAAGGAGTTTGGCTACTCCATGGGAATAGATGGACATAGAAATAGACCAAACTACCCATTATGAGTCTGACACCAGCTCAAGAGAGGTCTGATAATTACAAGATTTGGTAATAACCAGCAAAACCAATAGCCCCCCGCTGCCACCACCACCACCACAAGCCAATGCAGTGATCATACAAAAGATAGCCAGGCCAAACACACGAAGGTCGTCACATCCCATAAGAATCAATACCAAGATCCTCATAAATTTTGTGACTGTTCCAGATGCATGCTCATTGAAGACATATCGGAGTGTTCAGAACAATTGGGTGTTTTGGTAGTCAATCGGTTGAAGGTCATGATGAAGGAGAAAACCTCTGAGGAAAAGGAGCCAAAGAAAAGACAGCTCCAATGGAAGGATCAAGAAGAGGTCCTCACAATTGCATGAAAGGAGGTACAGAAGATTTAGGGTAAAGAAACGACTGAGCCTGTTTGGCAATCAAAGGAGAATATAAGTCCAACAACAAGTCCAAAAACCAACCCGACAACAAGTCCAATGACAAATGCAAAAACCAACATGATATCATGTTCAACTAATCCAAAAAGGGAAGGATTTTGGCTTCATTACAAGCCAACACAATTAGCATATTTGACATTGCAATAATAAATGACTTACAAAGAATAATCTTTATCCAACCAGCAGCAAAGACTGATTATGGAAAGATTGTAACTATGGCAAGGAGAGGTGACTTGGAAGGGGGGTTCAGTACTGTGCATGCACAAGGAGTTTAGCTGGGTGGGGTGCTCCTCCTTATTACCCATCCCAACTCCTATTTCTGATATGGAGGATTTATTCAGAACCCTTAACAGAAGGTGGAAATTGAACGATGATAGAACCAAATGGTACTACAGATTCCACAGAATTTGGACCAAGAATGTGCTTGAGAAAATGTCCTATCTTACCTGGCTAATACTTCATAAATCTGTTTGGTCTAATTCAAGAGGACTAAGCATTGGCAAAGGTGATGGCAAGTGTATGAGATGTATAAACCCTGTTGAAGATGTCTTCCACCTTTTTGTTGCTTGCCCTCATGCCAGGAAAGTATGGAAATTTATTCAAATAGAATGTGGTGAGCTTGTTAATTGGAAAGCTATTCCATTAGGAGATGCTTGCAGGATAAGGCATGAACCTTGGTTTATCATTAGGGCCCATGCACTCTGGTTCATTTGGATATCTAGGAATAACTTCCAATTTAATCATAAAGATCTTTATTTTTTTTTTTGGCAAATCATAAAGATCTTTCTACTGATGCTATGTTTGCTACATGCTGGAACCGGAAAAAAGGAGAATTGACTTCATCATTAGTGCATACAATCTTGAACATCAAATGTTAAGTGCCGATATTGCCAGACACAAGCTCTCATGTTTTATTTCAGATGATCATGCAAAAATTCCTCCTTTTCTTCAAAGAAGTTCTGCCACAACAAGTGAACCCCTTCTCTCTTCCCAAGGATCAACACATGCCTCTATAAGCAAAGTTCCCTCTACTTTTGCTGGTGGTGATTCCATACAGGTTACTTCTACTTTTGGGAGCCTCTCCCCATCAACTCCCCTTTTGTGGTTGTTGACTCATACAAACAACCTCAAGCTGCCTCTCCAGGAGCCAAAACTCAAATCCATGGCTCTGGCTCTTCTACTCAGAATACTCCTATCCCTGCTAATCTTACCCAACTGTCATCCACGTCTATCTTACCCAGCTGCTGTCATATATGTCTATTGACCTCTACAGGGCCTTTCTGCTACTCATGGTCATTCTGCGGACACTATTATTGCCCACAGACATTCTTCAGACATCTGTGCTGCTGCTGCCTTAGATTTTAAGGAAGATACCTTCAGCTTTTCATTTCATCCGTGAGATGTCTTCTTTAGGATTTTATACTTTTGTTGATCCTCAGGATCTAAGGGCTCTTTTAGCCACAACAATTAGTTCTAGTTCTATCCTTTTTTTGATGTATGACATGATATAAAGTAATAAATACACACTACTTTTTCTGCCAAAAAATAAAAAAATAAAAAATTATGCCCTACTTATCTATTTAGCAAATTCTCCACGATTCATGCTCTTTTCCTTTCCACATGGGCTTTAGAGCTTTCTCAAAATGGAATTACTTTGATTTTCTTCATGGATGTGAGTTTGAACTTGTTGTTGGGTTACTTTACAACAACCCTAGTCCAGTAGCCCAAATTTATCAAATGTATATGGAGTTTAGGGACTAGTTGTAAAGTGCCTAAGCAAAAAAGATTTGAAGAGAGTTGAGGCCTTTATATATTTACAATTTTGGGATTTTGATTTGTTTTTGGGTTTGATAGTGGTGGGAAAATATTTGAACTTGTGTTGAGCCAAACTTTTTATCAAAAAATTTTGAGCATATGCTAAACCATTACAATACGACTATCATTTTTAGAATAAGTACTCTAAAACCATAAAAAAACTTTCATTTTCCCCCTTTGGAAATCAAGCAATGGTCATACATTAAATGATGGTGTACATTACACTTGGAAATTAGGTTTCTGGGTGGCTACATAGCAACATATGTGCAAATCTCAAGGGCTATATGGGCTATGTCCCAAAGTGAAAGCATGGATGCTCCTCTGAGATAATATGTTCTTTCTTACTATATGGGATTTAATATGCTAGGATTTTGCATATGGAGCTACTTGCATGTGGTGATGCAAAAGTCCATGAAAATAATAATTTCTTTACCGAATGGTGAGTGATTCTAAAAGTCTATCATGCTCTTTTCCTCTCCAAATTCTTTGGTTTTTCGTTGTTTTCTCCTTTCCTTGCCTTATTAATGGTTTAAGGTCCTAGCCATGTGCAATATTTCCCCTAGTTGAGTGTGGTGCATGAAATCAATGAGAATTGTGTATCCTATTACTCATAGTAATATTTGATCCCAAGTGAAAAAGAATCATATTTTGAGTGTAAATGCATCAAACCCTTCGATTTATGTTCTTGATAGTGTTTATCAGGGTTCTACCTTGTGCACTTGTGGATCTACATCATCAAAATGACCTTCAAAATCTTGGATGGGATGTATAAGTCAATTGTTAGAATTTTAAAGGTCATCATTCAAGGAGAGATCATCTAAGTCGATCTCTCTTAAGTTCAAAATTGTGGCTTTTGTGAGTTTAAGCATATCAAGGTGTATGAGTATGCCTTCTTTTCAAGGATTGAGGTTGTTTGGACCCCTATTCTTGAGAGAATGATTTTACTCTCTTTAACTCAAATTCACTTGTGTTCAAAAATATCACCTTGAGTGCCTCGTCATAAGAGTTTGTAAACTTGCAAAGTTAGCGGGGACATATGTGACCCAAAATACACCACTTTGTGTAAAAGTGATTTTCCTTCAATCTACTAGAGATCACCCCAGTTCTCTTCTAGATTTTTCAATATCAAGCCTTTGGCTCCAACATGCATGTGGAAATCATGCTTTTGGTCATGTACACCTCCCTTTCACCCTTGTAAGCATGTTGTGGCAATTTATGCTTAGGTTTACTTTCACCTCCCTTTCACCCTTGTAAGCACGTTGTGGCAATTTATGCTTGGGTTCAGGGCACTAGGTCATCAATTAGGATGGCACTACTCAATTTCTCCATAAAGGTCACTCGATGTTAAAAGGTGGTCCAAAATCTTGTTTCTTTATGCATTCAATGATCCAAATTTGTGTTCATTTGTACACATATATAAGGCATTGTTCCATAGAGCACGTGATGGTGTAATGGTACTACTTTTGTTGAAAATAAATTTTGTACTATATTACTCGAGTTTGAAAAGTGTGTCTTGGCCTCTACAAGCACATGGAATGCATGTCTTTTATGTTTTTGAGGCTCATTTATGCCTTTTTAGGCATTTTTATGGTAATAGGATCTTGTTTGGTGGGTTTCTTGGGACTTTGGCTAGCAAGTAGATGAGTGTGTCTTGTCCTCTACAAGCACATGGAATTCATGTCTTTTATGTTTGCTAACCTCATTTATGCCCTTTTATGTTTTCTTATGGTAATAGGATATTGTTTGGTGGGTTTCTTGAGACTTAGGCTAGCAACAAGTAGATGAGTGCATATTGAGTTCACTCAAGTTGGTTAGTTGTAATGATCATATTCCATTTGTATTGTTGTCTTATGTGACTACATTTGGATTATTTTCACTTGTTACCACTTCGGAGGTGTACTTGTACTCTTTCCTTTCTAGTTCATCACATCAAATAATGGCTTAGTGTGCATGCTACATTGGTAGGCATCTTAATGTGTCTGTGACGCCACTTTTGCACAATGCTTTTGCCCTTGTTTATGTCCTTTAAAATGTCATTTTTGGGGGAAAAATAATTTCCTTCCTACAATCTCATTCAAGCTCAAAAGCATGCACTCATCTCACTAAGATCAAGATCTTGTGCTATTTTTGCAATGCGACCTTGCACATGCAATGGCCCTAACAAGGCTAGGCACAAAAATATTAGCCCTTTGATAAACTCAAAATTCTCATTGATCTAGTCAAGTTCACTCAAGAATAGCTTTTATCTTAGTAAATATCTTAACTCTCTCATTTGACTCACACATTCATGTGAAATGCTTTCCCTTTAGTTTTTAGCACCTCACTTACGCTCTTGTGAACTTCCAATGGCAAGAGTTTCTTGCATACATGTATACTAGATGCTCTAGGTTTCCAAATAGGACAATAGAACTTGAGTTTAATTTAGGTGGGTAAAGCTCCACCTTTATTGATGTTGGAACCCACTTTGGTATTTTTCTAGGATTTTGTTCCTTTTGAAGTCCAAATGAGATCCTTTTTGGCATTTCTTATATATGAATTCATAGATTGCCAATGGTAAGTACTAGAGCAACAAACTATAAGTTTGTGAAATGAGGTTAAGAGCATAAAGTAAACTGATTTGATGGTTAGATGGGAAAGGTTGTGCATTCCTAGACATTGAGTGATATTTCTATTGAAATCCATGTAGTTTTCTTGTTTTTGCATGCTGATACATCATCCACTTTCGCTTCAGAGACTAACATCCCCACCGACAATAATGCCAAATTAATGCCACTTATTCTCTTATCTTCAATGTAATCTAAGGTTTCTATCATGTGCAAGTGTTATGTGAGCTCAAGGTAGTAGATATGTTCATTACGTAGCATAGGGACTTGGGTCATATTCCTTTGAAAGAAGGTGTGGAAAGCAGTACTTGCGTTAGCTCGTGTGAACAAGAGTTGTTAATTGATGAAACTTGATGAATGGTTTAACCTAAATTAGGGAATTAAGGTTTAAAAAGGTTGTAGGGTTTAGAATAAGGATAGGGTTGAGAAACTAGAGAGCTACTCTCCTTCATTGGTGGTGGCTGACGGATTTAAGGGTTGAGAAGTCTAATCTAAGAATTAAGGGTTGAGAGAGTAGATAGAGAGTAGGAGATAAGAGTTTTAGAAGTAATATTTCCAATAAGAGGTACGAGTTAGAATAGTAGGAGAGAGGGGGAAAGGGAGGGGAAGAGGAAGTGGAAGATGATGGATTGGAAGAGATGGAGGGAGGAGTGCAAGGGTTGAGGGTAGGATGGCAGGGTTGTAGAATTCGAACATGTTGAGAGTGTTGAGGGAGCATGGACACTAAGAATGAGAGTGCACAAGAACACAAGACTAAGTTAAGACACTACACTATCCAAAGAGTGTGGAATGCTTTGCATTATGGGCTATTTGTACATAAGCCTTGACATGCTCTCTCTAGGACTATTTCATCTCTCTAAGATGCTAATTCCAAATATCTTCATCTTCTCCCAAAAGTCTTGAAACAAGCAAAACTCAAATCAACGGTCAAAACAAGAAGATATTGAATCATGTCCATGTGGCACTATAGTGTGCAAGAGCGCTCTCTAGCTAGACATTCCTTTTCTCTCTTAAAGAAAATACACTTGGCATTAAAATCCAAGGCCTTGATGCTTCATGGGTCCTCCATAGGTGGGAAAGAAAACGGATTCCAGTTAGATAGTTTGCTTGGTTTTTTCATGAGCCCATAATAAGCAATGTTCTCTACTAAACCTAGTCTATATCTCTCTAGATGATGATTTAATAAATATGTCCAGATCTTTTCTAGAGATGTTTTGTTCATGTCTATCCTATTATATCTAAATTATGATACTAGGCTCAAGTTGTTACCTGGTTGTTATTATAATAATTGGACCTTTTCTGCTTCTTCACACATACATGTAACTTTGGTGATTGCAATACATTTGAGTTATGGAACATCTAGTTCTTTCAGGGCATTCATGGATGTCAAAATATAATGAGTAGCTAGCCAAAAAATACTTAAAATAAGGTTGTTAATATGATCGTTGACTACATAATATAAAGCTTGACCTTACAGCTACGTCTTTTTCAATCTCTTTACAATTTAGTATCAAGAACATAAATAATAGGAATATTGCACATGTGATTTGAGGTTTTTTTAGAATTGGTGAGCCATGGCCCACTACTTACATGTTTGATACTAGTAGTAGATTTATTACAAGAGTAATATGTTGTGATCTTGAATGGATCTAACCATGGTAGCTAGCCAAAAATACTTAAAATAAGGTTGTCAATATGATCATTGACTAGAATTTATAAAGCTTGACCTTACGGCGGCTACGTCTTTTTCAATCGCTTTACCATTTAGTATCAAGAACATAAATAATATAGGAATATTGCACATGGGATTTGAGGTTTTTTGAGAATCGGTGTGCCACTACTTACATGTTTGATACTAGTAGTAGATTTATTACAAGAGTAATATGTTCAATGTTGTGATCTTGAATGGATCTAACCATGGTTAGCGCTTCTAATTGAGAAGCATAAGTGCGTGCACCCACCCACAGTCAAACTCATTAGAGATGATGTGAGAACCTTTTTATCCCTGAGAGAATTGTAGATTGAGAACTTGAGTTTAGGGTTCAATACTTTAAAAGCAACGGGAGAGTCATGTGGGTCAAGTAGGGAATGCATGATTGTAGAGGCAAGAAAACATATGCACGGCATACACAATAGTCATTACATATAAGTTTTGATTGGTGTTCTTAAGATGCACTAAAGGCATGTGATACCTAAGGCTATGAAATGTTTGGAGGAAAATATTTGTTCTACTTTGATTCTTAACTTTACCATATGAAACAATTGAAATTTTATTAACACAACTTATGGCACATAAATTGATTCCATAAACAATCTAGATAAGGGGTGCATATGCATAAGCTTAAACATATGTGACATATAGATATTGATCTTCGTGAGCCTAAAAGTTCCCTAATTGTTAACGAATGTATTCATGAATTTTCTCATAAATATCTTTTTTTTTAATTTTATTTTAAAAAAAAATTTAAATGTATTTTATTTTCCTTTTGACTATAAGATTTATAATTATGGAGTTTGGAGACACATCAATATAGGGCAAACATAGAAGCCCAAAATTTTTCATGCAGTGGCTTTTTGATGCATTCCATTTAATGATTTCCCTTGAAATTTTACTATTCAAAACATAATATAAGATTGATTCTACAAAGCAAACATAAGGAACCAGCTTGGTAGATAAAAATTAAGCTCTTTGCGAGACAAGAAATCCCATGTGCATCGTAAAATAAAGGTTATATAGTAAACACATAACTTGCTAACATGGGACTTCCAAATATCATGAAGGAGGGGATGAATTAAGATTTATTTCTAAAGGCACAACTCTATAGAAAGTAGAGCTACAAGAGTGCATTTTCCATGGTACATAAGATCTTGAAGTAGGATTAAACGAGTTGTTAGGGGGGCACTTAAGAACAATCAATGTAGCACTATAAACCTCCTCATAAACTTAACGAGATAGTATAGGAGGCAAACCTAAAGGTGAAAGGCACAATTCCAAAGCAAACATTTTGCACATATACTAGATGTGTATTACATAAGTAGCAACAAATCCTTTCTAGGGTAATCCCTTTGGCTATCTAGATATAGAATGATTAGTGATCTCTTGAATAAAGGACTTTCTCGGGTAATCCTTAGACCCTCTATCTCCATAGATATGTAGATATAAAATGATTAATGATCTCTTGAAAAAAGAACTTTAAGGGAATGGGAATCAATAGCATAAATGAAAGGGGGAACGGGGTCTTTTGGGTGCATTTTTAGCGGGTTTCAAATGGCATGCTGAAAACCATGTAAAGCCTTACCAAAACTTTTAATACTTGGGGTTCATGAGATAAATGATCTTGCCTTTCACTTTGTTAACATTTCCAATACACTATACCAAACCTAAAATAGCATGAAGCATCACTATGTCTAGGTATTAATGAGGCATTATGAGGATGATATTGGCATATAAACCAAAGTCTATATATAGATATGCTTTCATCAGTGGAAGATAAAAAAGTGTCAATACCACATAAAGTGCAACCCAATAGACAAAAAGAAATTAAGTAAACTGTAAAAACCAAGTTTATGGAAAATGTATGCGGTAATGTTACATCATCATCTTCGTGCTTATATGTTTGATGCTTATTCGGATGGTGATAGTACTATGTGGTGGTGTGTGGCAACATGCGAGCAACATGCTTACAATTATTGTTATATATCGTGCATGTACCACGTGGATTCAACCTGAAGCCATCGTCTAGATATGCGTGAATTTTCGGGCACTGTGTCTAGGTCCAATGAGTAATGTGGACTCTTACTTGAGAGGGACTGTGCTTAGTTGACAACTGTAACAATAGTGTATCTTTAAGTCTCCTTCAATGAGGGTGATGGGGCTTAGGGGGCATCACATACCATTCAGGTGGAAATGTTGCCCAATTAGACTACACATATATTACATTGGCATAAAGAATATCATAAGGGGAATATTCCCACAGGATATCCAACATGTAAGGGCTTAGTGCTTTAATTCAAGATTTTAATTCAGAAAAATCTGTAAAGATGCATTCAACCGATTAGGTTTACGAGTGTTGAATAAGTGATGGCATGAGGGATTGGGAACAACAATGTTGTGCTGAAATCTGTTTAAAATTGTTATTGAATGGATAATGTCATGAAAGGGGGAAGTCCTTGTAAAGAGAAACTTTGAGCATTATTGTTTTACAAGAAAAGCACTTCAACATAAAAGTGAAAAGTACAAGGATACATAAAAGAACAAGCAATAGCACATGAAAACCAAAAGGCCATAGAACAACAGTTGTAAACAAGTCGATAGGTGAGCAGGAGAGAGAGCTTCGATCTCCATCAACATGTGTCGGGAGTTCAACGACGATAGTGACAACAGGAGGAGTTAGGTGACCGTTGTATGCGTACTTATGACGGCAGGGACATGGGGGATGGAGTCCTTTGACTGAAATCAGTTAAAAATTCGACTATGTGGCGACTAGACGCTGTGAGAAGCTTCTAGGGAAGGAGAGTCCAACATGATTGTCGGAAAGATGAATTTGATGGAGGAACTATGTAATAGTCACTCGAAAGTAGAAGGGGCGAGAAAATTAAAGCAAAGGAAAATTGAAATGTACGAGATGCTAAGAATATGCATATGAAATATTCTCTAAATTCGAATATACTCAAACTAGATCCGGTGTGTGTGTGTGTGTGTGTGTCTCTCTCTCTAGCTGGCTGTGTTTTCTCTCTCTTCGGGAAATGCTATCAATCGGTGGGATGCATGCAAAATAGCAGCGGATTTTCTTCAATCGTATCTCCAAGTTCTCTTTCCCTCTTTGCCGCTTTTGGGTCGTCGTCTTCTTTCCTTCAGGGGACCTCTCTTCCTCCAATGTCCTCGTCCTCATCGCTCCTTCCTCTCCTTCCAAAGTTCGCTCATGTTTGCCCTTGTCGATCTCCCATTTGATTGGGCTTTTTTGTCTCCAATCCGTGTCCATTTCTGGCAGCTTTTAAGTCCTTTTGGTCATGTATTCTGCGACTCTGCATTTTGTGCTGGCCATTGACCTCTCCTCAAATCCAGCATGCATTTTGCCAAATTGATCCAAGCTCTTATTGATCAAGCTCTGCCTGATTGGAAGGACAAATATCTTCCTTATAAGCGTCTGAAGAAATGCCTCAACTTGCTTATTAGCGAGTTTCCTACCACAGAGGCTGAGTATGTTGCAGCCACAGAGGGTTGCAAGGAGGCTATATGGCTTGATCGGCTAGTGGGAGATTTGGGGATTCATACAGGTGTACCGACATTGCATAGTGATTCCATGAGTGCTATTCAGCTAGCACGGAATCCGGTCTTTCATGCAAAGACCAAACACATTGAGGTCAGGTACCATTTCATCAGGGAGGTACTTGAGGACAAGCGCATAGAGCTTGTCAAGGTTCATACAAATGATAACCCTGCAGATATGCTGACGAAGAGTCTACCTAGTCAGCAGTTTGAGTATTGTCGTGTATTGATGGGCATTGGATAGTATGCTCACTGGTTGTTCTCCCTTAAAGGCACATTGTCCTTTAAGTGGGAGGTTGTGGGGGTTAAAGGTCACTGTGCCTTTACCCCAGTTATGTACAATACTCAAATACATATATAAATGAATGAAAAAGAAGATTAGGGTGGTTCTGCACCCACCAAAACTTGTGTGGCTCTCTGTCTCTGTCTCTCTTTCTCTCTCCCTCTTCCGTTCTTGCTTCTGTTGAGAGCACTCTTAGGTAGGCAATTGGTTGACCGGCACACTGGCTGGCTCATTTGTTCAGAGGGTACACTATGCAGCCAGAGGTTTTTTTGAGGTCATTATGGTAGATGAGATTCATAGGCAAATGCTTTTGGAACATTCGCCCCTCTTTTTTGGGCAGCAAATGGTGCACGTTTTGCCATGGTCTCCCACAAGGGATTTTCAGGCTTTGATCTGCGACACCAATGTCCGGTATGGGTTGAAGTTGTAGACTTCCCGCAATGCATGGCTTCACTCTTACCTAAAATTGCAGCGACTTTAGGCAAAGTGGTTTGCCCACCACGGCCTAATGGCAACTCAAATCGATTTTGCATTCTCTAGGATACTAATTATCCCACACCAGAGTCTTATTCAGTCACGGTGAACAATGTTGACATGGGAAGTACTTTTTATAAATTGAAATGGGGATTATTTGCAGGGGCTTGCTTTGACTGTATAAAATTTGGGCACATGGCTTCGTAGTGTCCAATGAGTCAGCATAAAATGCCTCCTGCCACTTTGCCTATTCAAATGCCCACTAAGGATGCTCCTGCCTCTATTGGGAATAAAAATAGAGGTAATAGATAGTTTTTTGTGAATCAGGATAAAGGCAAAGCTCCAGTGGTTTCAAATGGGACTGCTTCTTCCCCTTCGCTTCCTGTTATTCAACCCTCAGCAAAAGGACCGAAACCTCCAATTGGTGGATGGCAAAGTCTAAGAAAAGTTATTTCTATTCGACGACCTCCACCCCCTCGCACTTGGAATGGTGCATCTTCTAGTGGAAAGTCTCCAGAGGTCAATTTAGGAATTGGGATCACATGGCCTGTAGTGACAGCTAGCAGAACCCTCTTCCCTGAAGAAGAGGTTGCTGCTTTGCTATCCACTCCTTAGGCAGATGTTTCTTCTCAGGGAAGATGCCCTGCTAACCGTGAGGTAGAAATGCAGGGTTGACATCCTGAAGGTTGCTGCTATACGTAGCTTTTTTCCTCCTATAAATATATGTAAATATGACTGCTCATGTCAAATGCTTTACACTTAATGTTCTTCTCGGGATAGAACTACAATTTGGGATGCCATGCAATGATATCCATGGAGATATCATGCCTTCATATGTGGGGATTTCAATAATGCTCCGCAAGAGGGTGACAATACATCAGGAAATACTCATATGTTAACCCCTGAAAGGCATGCATGGTCTCAATTACTAATGCATCTTGATTTGGTTGATCTTTGGAAGGAATTGCAGCCTTTGTCACTAGGATACACTTTCCAACATAATGACCTTTCTTCTTATCAGACACATTTGGATTAGTGGTATAGTGTAGCTCCACAACAAAATGATGATTTTACATGCAAAATGTGGATTGACTATGGCTTTGTGCATTCATATCATGCACCTTTATGGTTGAGGTTATCTTTTTATGATATGCCAGATGATAGACTACCTCAAAGGCGACATCTGATTGTGAACGATAGCTATTTGCAACATGTTGTTTTCAAGGCCATGGTTTACTGAAGCATCTCACTCTCTATCTTCTCAGAGCCACTTTGATATTGATAATGCATGGTATTCTTTTGTTTCCAAAATGCAAGTTGTAATTAGAGGTTATGGCAAGTCTTACATGAAAACTCTGTGGGAAACTATTGCTTAGGCCAAATTGACGTGTCAAGACCTCATTGAACTCAGTCATCTTCGTCCATTGTCCTTGCATGAGCAAACAACACTAAGCCAAGCTAGACATTGTCTTCAAATCAATGACCACAAGAAACTAGCTAAATGGGAGACTAGAGCAAGACAAAGAGCTTTTACAGATAAAGGTTGCTCTTCCAAACAATTTTTAAAAGCTTGCATCAGAAGAGATTAAAAACAAACATTTGCAGGGTGCTTCTACCTGATGGTTCATGGACTACATCACGGCCACAGCTTGCTTCTGTTTGTGTACATCATTTCTCTCAGCAGTTTGGTTCTGCAGATCCTCCCTCGTAGTAGGTTTTGTCTGCAAGAAATTTACTTTTACAACATGTTTCTCCTATTATTTCCACTACTCAAGCTTTGGAATTGGAGGAACCCTTTACTGAGAGGGAATTGTTAGATGCAATCAAATCCTATGGTAGATGGAAATCTCCAGGATGGGATGGTCTTACAGTTGAGTTTTTTCTAGAATATTAGCCTCTTTTGAAGCATACATCGCTTCATATGGGAACTCTGCTTGGGAAAATCAGAAAATGCCAGACACATGGAAGAGAGGTCTTGTTAAACTCCTTCCAAAAAAGCAAATTTGTGAATCTTTGGCTGATTGGAGACCTATCACGCTTATGCCAGTCATTTACAAAGTTACTACTAAAATGATTTTTTGTTGATCGACTAAAAGGTTATTTACATGATGGGTTGCATCTTGCGCAATATGGTTTTGTTCCTCGTAGGCATATCATAGATAACATTGCTAATGCTTATTTTTGAATCGAATATGCCAACTATATGCTGCAAGATGTTTTGCTATTGCAAGTTGATATTGCCAAAGCTTTTGATATTGTTAAGTGGGACTTTATTTCATCCACTATGCAGGCCTTGGGATTTGGCACAAAAATGCAACAAGTTATCAATTGGCTATATCAAGATAGTAAAGCCGCCTGCATACTTTCAGGGGATATTTCTACAACCTAGACTCTTGGTTGTTCTGTTCGGCAAGGATGTCCCCTCAGTGCTTTACATTTTGCCATAGCCACTCATCCAATGCTTCAATATATGGACCACCTCTTGGACACTGGCATGTTGCACAAATTGGAAATTCCTGGCAGCCATAGCATGATCGCTCAAGCATGCTGATGATTCTTTCTTTACCCCAAAAAATACTCGGAGCAATCTCTCCATGATTATGCAGGCTCTTTCTACATATGGTTTGGCTGTTGGTCTTCGTGTCAATTTTTAGAAATCAAAATTATTGCCGTTGCATGCTAAAGACCTGGCATAGTCTTCTGTGGCCTAGGGAAATTGTTTCAACTTCTCAATTGATTTGACATCTTGGCTACCCTCTAGGTTGGGGGCTCACTCATTCTCAACAAACTGATTGGGTGCTCACAAAGTTGAGGGCGAAACTTGAATATTGGAAGCTTGCAACTTGGCCATTACATGTTCGTTTGCAAATAACGCAATCCATTTTGATAGCATACATACAATTCATAGATCTGCCTCTCATCATGTTCACTAAGGTAGATCTGGTTTCCTTTATGCCTGCTATCATGGAGATTTTTTGGTGTTCAAAAAATGGCAAGAAAAGTCTCAGATTACTCTCCATGCATCGTCTCTGCTCTCCAAAGATGCACGGGGGTCTGAACATACTCAATATTCAAATGCATATACTTGATCATAGGGGGAAAATGATGTTGTAGTTTATGCAAGGGGATCAGCCTTGGGCTTTCATGATCTGCTCTCTTTTGTTGCATATTGATACTTCTGCTTTTGGGCATTGGCAGCCTACACAGTGGGATTTTCTATTTGGCTCTATTCAAGGCAAGATCAGAGGCTGCCCTTTTGTCTCTCGTTTGCTTCTTGATTGGAAGTATATTTTATCCCACTTGGAATGGAATGGCAGAGATTCTTTGTCGGGAAATTCCTTAAGGGTTGAGAATATTTATTGGTCCAAAGTATTCCACCCTCCTTTGGCTATACAAGAACCCAGGCATTCTTATTTTCTATCTTTCAAAGGCATTTCTTCTGTGGCAGAGGTGCTTCAGGATGATGGCACTCTTTTATCTTTTTCTATGGCTGCTAGTAAATATGGTTTGGGAGCTCATTACCATCCTTTATGGCATCAAATTTCAGAAATGCTCCAACCGTTCTTGTCGGTACCTTGTTTGGAACTTCAAAATAGGCTTGAGGATTGGATTCTACATTCTTCTTCCTCTTCATCCCATCCTTTGAAGCTCTCACATATCACAGTGCCTTCTCTGTATAAAGTGTTATTACTTCTGCCTTGGATTTCTGACAAAGCAAATTCTGTTTGGCATATGGATCGCCCACTAAAGTGGTGGAGAAAGTGGTTGTGTCTCCTTTGGCATTATAAAGTCCCTCTTTGACAACAGCTTTTCGTTTGGCAAGTCCTACTTGGCATTTTTCCATCTAGGTAGTTACTCACGCATAGACATATTGCTGCGGCTGCTTGCCATAGATGTCTACATTGTGCTGAATCTGTGCTTCACATCTTCTGGCACTATCTACACACTTATGATTTCCTCGCTCTCATCTGATAGGGTCTTTGAGCGAGATTTCCTACTGTTACTTTTGGCAGGTTCTTCTGGATGTTTGGTTTTCATCCAGCTAGACAGGGTTTTGATTTATTTTTTGTTTGGGTGCGCTACCGGGCACGGTGGACTCTATGGATCAACAGAAATCATAGAGTTTTTAGTGATCCTACTTTTCCATCCTTTCTTTTTTTCAAATGATCTTTGCAGCAATCGTTATATGATTGCTTTCAGACTCATTTGATTGATCATGATGTATATACAGCTTATAGTGAGATTTTCAGTTGAGTACTAGTTACTCCACTTTTGAAGTAACTATGAATGTAATTATTTTAAAGCAATAAAATATTTCTTCTCACAAAAAAAAAGAAAAAAGATTTAATAATCCCATCAATAAATGAACCATACAATTAATTCAATCATTCGGATAATTATAAACATAGATGGTTGGGAAAAAGAATTTTGAAAACTAAATTGATGTAAACTTTGACAATAGTGCACTTCAAAAAAGAAATTAGTAGGAATGGTAAAACGATTTTTTATATTGAGTTTGCCATCTTTAAGCAAAGAATTAGTACAAAAGTGTCGAGACCGTTAGGTAGTTAGGCTTTGAGGTCAGGGTCTACTTACCTGCTGCCACATCCAAACCAACCATTTGTTAGAACAATAAAGTTGAGCTTGGGTAGACAGGTAATTCTTGTATTCCCTGGCTTGTTATTACTTTACCAAAGAACTTAACCTAACCTTTCAGATCTATAAGAAAGATGAATCAACTAGATCGATCTAAGACTAATAAAAAGATTTTTTTAAGGTTGAAAAAAGGTTAGAGAAATAAAATGTACATAAATATCTTGATTGGGAAATTTTAAATTAGAGCAAAAAATCCACATATAATGTGTGATTACAAAAAGGGGGTTAGTCTGCACTCATTTAGAAGAAACGTCATTTAAAATAGACTAAGAGAAGAAGCACCATTTTATGAAGGGAGTAGTCCATAGCCTTTTTAGAAAAAAGTAATTAAAAATGGGAGTTAATCTTCACCCCTCCTTGCACAACAAGGGCAATTTAGACAAAGATTTTTGTTAAGGGAAAATAAACCAATTTGGTTAAGAATTTCTATATGTGTTAGTGGCAATTAATTGATTAAAGCAACTAATTAACCATAAAAGATAGGGAAGAACATCGAACCAGGGGAAATGAAAAGATTAACAAAGACAATGTTGCAGACATCTTTACCAAACCACTTGGGAATATTATTTCTTATTGACTAATAGGAAGGAAAATGGAAAAACTCTTGGTTTGACTTAGAGGAAGGAAATTCCCAATTCCCATTGAGGGGGAGTGATAGGATAGTAGCCCTTAGCCCTTCTTTCACTTCATCATTAGGAGGATTATAGACTTCACGATGCTAATCTTAAATTGAGGAGTAGCCTCAATATCAAATATGTTCACATGCAAGTGGTAATATGTAAAAGAGTTTTTTTGGACTTATATGGGTATGAATAACACTTGGGCCCATGGTGGTCTTGTATAAATACCATTTTTAAAGTCATAATACAAGTTAGAGCTACGTAGGGCTCAGGGACAAACCCTAAACCTAATCCTATCAAGAGAACATGTATGTGTTATTAGTTTCTTCCATTACAATGTAGTGTACAATTAGCTATCTTGTGTCAAGAGCACTCCTCTCTTTTGCTCACTCTTGTTCCTCTAACAAAATTATTTTGGAATAGAGGACTGTTTTTCATACCATTTTTGCAATGTGAATAAACTTAATGGAGAATTAAGTAGAAAAATTTCCTTCTCCATATGGCTTAAATACAAGCTCTTTGAATTGCTCATGAATCTCAAGACAAAGGATAAATTGACCTTTACATACTCCATTAGACTACAATTGCACATCACTTTAACATCCAAAATTCGTTTCTCAATTAAAAGCCATACTTAGTCTAAGGATTTTGTGACTATTTGGATTGCAAGGCCTCAATAGAAGATGTTCATAGAACCACTAGAGATTATAACTTTCTGATCATCTTCTAAAAAACACTAAATGAACAAATCAAGGCCTTCTCACTTGTTAGCAAGAATTATATAGATTTTGCCTCTTGTTATATATAGAAAATTATGACCATAGATGACATGGGACACTTTGGTTTGAGTTTTGTTCTCCTTTTACTTCTTTTTTTTCTTTTATCTTTGCATTCACATGCTTGGAATACTAAATTCCAAAGAAGAAGAGGAGATGGAGCTCTCATAATCTTTAACCATGCTTGAGGGCTCCCTCTCCACAAATAGCACACAACTTAGTAGCCTTAGTCATATTTTGTAGAGTGTTTATCACTTTGACATCTTTAATTAAAGTGGTTTCTTGATTTGATTATTCTCAATGGTTCAATTGGGGATTCATTTCTTACTGAAAACTCTTCAATGAAATATATCTTACATTAGGGTTTCTCTTCCTAGATCTGCTTATCTTGTTTTGTTTATTTTTCTTCTTGTTTAAATTTGTGTTTTTCCCATTGAAATTACTACGTGGGTTGATTAAGACTTCTTGAACACATCTTGATGCTCTAGGTGTTAACCACATTGTTTAGCATAGCCACGTTTTGACATTTTGTTGTATTTGAGTAGTGTAATTCAAATTAGGATTTTGCCTTGGAGCCAAGAAGATTGTGAAATTAGTGGGAGTGTAGAAAGTAGGAAGAGAGCTTAAGGATGGCCACCCTCCCTTCAAAAGGTGCATGTATAAAAGTGAAGACGGTCAACTTTGATCTTTAGTTATTGTATTCAAAGTTTGAGGAATACAAGATTTCTTCTCTTCTTCCATGAATTGTGTTCTTGTTTCCTTCTCTTGCCTCTTATGAATGCCACATTTCTCCTTCCTCTTCCCTTTCTCACTATCTCCTCCTCCCTCTCATCTCCCCTCCCCTTTCCTCCTCCTTCTCATTGGGGATTCATGATTGTAACAACCGCAAAAGAGAGTTGCAAGAGTGACACTTGTGGATGGACTTTGCTTGCATTAATCTCCATGAGTGTGTGTTGGTGGTGAGCTCTTCATTGGTTCTGATAAGATCCACACAACAAATGAGTCATTGTCGAGATGACTGCACATTTTTCGTGCCGCTATTGGGTAGTTTCAAGATATGCTTCCACTTGTCTCATTATCTATCCATTGCCCAATTCTTCATAGCTTAAGGAACAGTTGTTGGTTTTAGAGTACAAAAAGTGTTAAGTTAAAAGAGATGTTTTGGAGTGTTTTGAGTGATTTTAACTGTTTTTGAAGTGCTTTAATTGTCAACTCATTGGGAAAGGTAGGTGATATGATTGCTAAGGCAAAATCTTGTCAAACACCCCAAAAAAAGATGTTGGTGGGAATTTTGAAGTTGCTTGAAGTGACAAGTCTATCACATTCTAAAAACCCCTCCCATAGTGCTTATAAATTTATGGGTCACAACATGAAGAATATTACGTGATGAGATGACAGTCACGAAGTTTGAAGATTTAGATTTCCCCGATTTGATGACCTCGAAAGAGGTGAGTTTTGACATTTTCAAACATCGCGAGATGGAACGGGTATGATCTCTGAAACTTAATAAGTAAAAAGAAACATGGGCATGGAAATGCAAATGTAGGAGAATGAAGGTTTGAGAATCGTAATGGAGAAGACTCTATATCTCAAAGAACGTGCTTGCAAGTTTGACTTCGAAGAGAGCAACTGCAATTGAAAAACAATGAAAAAGGGACAATAAGTATTGCGATTGAACCCAAAGGTCCACCAAGGGTGGAAGGTATGGTCCAAATGGCATCCCAAGAAAAATAGGAGGCAAAATTTCCAAAATAGAAAATCGAGAGATTGTTGCTATTCTTGGAATAGACGAGTTGGATTCAAGAAGAATCAATCATCGATTACCAAAAACTAAGGAAGAATACAAAGATATATCACGAGATCTCCAAGCAACAATCGAAGATCCATAAAACACCGTTACGTAGGATTTTGAGGAGGAAGCAGAGAATCCAGTTACAAACATCGCAAGAAAAGAAGAAAATCCGGACGAAGAATCTGAAAACAAAATTCAAGCGAAAGATCCAAAGAAGAAACACAAAATTTGGACAAAGAATCCGAATTCAAAGACATAGAAAACCTGAAAGAAATATTCGAGGAAGATAAAGGAAACCTCGTCAGAGAGTCTGTGCAAGACGAAGATGACCCAACTTTTCATACTCTACCTAATAGTCCGAGGGGAAGAAGTGCAGATCCTAAATCGCTATTGTGGTGGGAGGCATAGCTCTTCCTCTACACCAATTCTAAATGAAGACGATTCTGACACCAATTCAAATGCCACCAAAAGTAAATCCAAATCTAATTTTAGTGAATAAGACTTTGACAACAATTCAGACAATGATGACAAGAAAAAGAAAGAAAAGAAGAAGACGACGAAGGCAACGAAGAAAGCCAAGAAAGAGAAATCTACGTCCAAGAAGGCTTCGACATCAGGGGAGTTTAGAACTTGGTTGAGTGCAAGCTCTAGAGTTTGGGAATGAAAAACACAATTTTAGTTCAAAATGTGCACAAAGAACCATCCAACTTAGATATGTTGGTACAACCCAAATGCACACATAAATCAGGGCCAAGCATCACTGTTGACTCCGACAACTGGAGTGAATTTGGTCACTATGGGTGCAAATGTAGCTGAGCCTGCTGCCCCATAGGAGCAACAGTAAGGACAGTAAGGAAATTGGAGACAACTAAGAAATTAGAACCAGCAAAGAAGTTGGAACAAAAAAAAAAGGGGATGGGATCCGAATGATAAGGAGTTTGGCTACTCCATGGGAATAGATGGACAAAGAAACAGACCAAACTACCCATTATGAGTCAGACACCAGCTCAAGAGAGGTCTGATAATTACAAGATTTGGTAATAACCAGCAAAACCAACAACCCCCCGCTACCACAACCACCACCACAAGCCAATGCAGTGATCATACAAAAGATAGCCAGGCCAAACACACGAAGGTCATCACATCCCATAAGAATCAATACCAAGATCCTCATAAATTTTGTGACTGTTCCAGATGCATGCTCATTGAAGACATATCGGAGTGTTCAGAACAATTGGGTATTTTGGTAGTCAATCGGTTGAAGGTCATGATGAAGGAGAAAACCTCTGAGGAAAAGGAGCCAAAGAAAAGACAGCTCCAATGGAAGGATCAAGAAGAGGTCCTCACAATGGCATGAAAGGAGGTACAGAAGATTTAGGCTAAAGAAACGACCGAGCCTATTTGGCAATCAAAGGAGAATATAAGTCCAACGACAAGTCGAAAAACCAACCCGACAACAAGTCCAATGACAAATGCAAAAACCAACATGATATCATGTTCAACTAAAAGTCCGACATCTTTGCAAGGAAATAAGGGCAAGTGAGCATGCCCTCTCTTTTAGCTTCCCTCACATCTCTGATTGATGAATATCAACATTTTCTTGAATAAATCTAGGAGAATCTTTCTTATAAGTCCCATCTATGGTGATAAACAGAGGGTTGAATCAAAATAGGAAAATGTCTATCATGTTTTTTCGATATGTTGATACATAGATATACTCATGATTGTAGTTATTCTAGGAACTTAATCTTCTACATCAATTCGTCCAAAATTTTTCCTTTGAAAAATATCATAATGTTGCTTTAATCAACGTTTCAAATAAGTGTATGTTCTTTATTCTTAATTATTAGTCAAAATCATAAGGTGTGCTTTTTGTAGTAACTGTTTTCAAGGACAAAATGATATTAGAGCTAAATTATTTTCCCCCTCTATTCCAATTATGTGTATTCTACTTAGCTTCGACTAGATTAGCACTTGGTATGTTGATGGCAATCTTGTATGTTACTCTTGGTAACCATTGGCTAGGATTGTCAAGCCTTCCTAAAAAGACTCAAATTGGTAGAGCACCTCAACAATGTTATTGATCCAAAAAGGGAAGATTTTTGGCTTCGTTATTGCAAGCCAACCCTATTAGCATATTTTCAGCCATCGCACCTTCAACCAAACCATTCCACATCTCCTCCATCTACTCTCATTGGTTCATAGACATTTGATCTCCAATGTACACATCTCTTTCTCCTCTGCCTTAATCAACATTTCAAATAAATGTGTGTTCTTTATTCTTAAGTATTAGTCAAAATCATAAGTTGTGTTTTTTTGTAGTAATTGTTTTAAAGGCCAAAATTATATTAGTGAAAAATTATTTGCCCCCTCTATTCCAATTATGTGTATTCTACTTAGTTTCGACTGGATTAGCACTTGGTTTGTCGATGGCAATCTTGTATGTTACTCTTGGTAAGCATTGTCTAGGATAGTCGAGCCTTCCTAACAAGACACAAATTGGTAGAGCACCTCAACAATGTTACTGATCAAAAAAGGGCACGATTTTGGCTTCATTACAAGCCAACACAATTAGCATATTTGACATTGCAATAATAAATGAGTTACAAAGAATAATCTTTATCCAACCAGTAGCAAACACTGATTATGTAAAGATTGTAACTATGGCAAGGAGATGTGACTTGGAAGGGAGGTTCAGTACTATGCATGCACAAGGAGTTTAGCTGGGTGGGGCGCTCCTCCTTATTACCCATCCCAACTCCTATTGCTAATATGGAGGATTTATTCAAAACCCTTAACAAAAGGTGGAAGTTGAATGATGATAGAACCAAATGGTACTACAGATTCCACAGAATTTGGACCAAGAATGTGCTTGAGAAAATGTCCTATCTTACCTATCTAATACTTCATAAATCTGTTTGGTCTAATTCAAGAGGACTCAGCATTGGCAAAGGTGATGGCAAGTGTATGAGATGTATAAACCCTGTTGAAGATGTCTTCCACTTTTTTGTTGCTTGCCCTCATGCCAAGAAAGTATGGAAATTTATTCAAATAGAATGTGGTGAGCTTGTTAATTGGGAAGCTATTCCATTAGGAGATGCTTGCAGGATAAGGCATGAACCTTGGTTTATCATCAAGGCCCATGCACTCTAGTTCATTTGGATATCTAGGAATAACTTCCAATTTCATCATAAAGATCTTTCTTTTTTTTTTTGGCAAATCATCAAGATCTTTCTACTGATGCTTTGTTTGCTGCATGGTGGAACTGCATGGTGGAACTGGAAAAAAGGAGAATTGACTTCATCATTAGTGCATACAATCTTGAACATCAAAGGTTAAGTGCCGATATTGCCGGACACAAGTTGTCATGTTTTATTTCAGATGATCATGCAAAGATTCCTCCTTTTCTTCAAAGAAGATCTGCCACAACAAGTGAACCCCTTCTCTCTTCCCCAGGATCAACACCTCATGCCTCTATAAGCAAAGTTCCCTCTGTTTTTGCTGGTGGTGGTTCCATACAGGTTACTTCTACTTTTGGGAGCCTCTCCCCATCAACTCCCCTTCTGTGGTTGTTGACTCATACAAACAACCTCAAGCTGCCTCTCTAGGAGTCAAAACTCAAATCCATGGCTTTGGCTCTTCTACTCAGAATACTCCTATCCCTGCTGATCTTACCCAACCGTCATCCACGTCTATCTTACCCAGTTGCTGTCATCGATGTCTATTGACCCTCTACAGGGCCTTTCTGCTACTCATGGTCATTCTACGGACACTACTATTGCCCACAAACACTCTTCAAACACCTTTGTTGCTGCTGCCTCAGATTTCAAGGAAGATACCTTCAGCTTTTCATTTCATCTATGAGGTGTCTTCTTTAGGATTTTATACTTTTGTTGATCCTCAGGATCTAAGGGCTCTTTTAGCCACAACAATCAGTTCTAGTTCTATCCTTTTTTTGATGTATGACATGATATAAAGTAATAAATACACACTACTTTTTCTGCCAAAAAATAAAAAAATAAAAAATTATGCCCTACTTATCTATTTAGCAAATTCTCCACGATTCATGCTCTTTTCCTTTCCACATGGGCTTTAGAGCTTTCTCAAAATGGAATTACTTTGATTTTCTTGATGGATGTGAGTTTGAACTTGTTGTTGGGTTACTTTACAACAACTTGTCCAGCAGCCCAAATTTATCAAATGTATATGGAGTTTAGGGACTAGTTGTAAAGTGCCTAAGCAAAAAAGATTTGAAGAGAGTTGAGGCCTTTATATATTTACAATTTTGGGATTTTGATTTGTTTTTGGGTTTGATAGTGGTGGGAAAATATTTGAACTTGTGTTGAGCCAAACTTTTTATCAAAAAATTTCTGAGCATATGCTAAACCATTACAATACGACTATCATTTTTAGAACAAGTACTCTAAAACCATTAAAAAACTTTCATTTTCCCCCTTTGGAAATCAAGCAATGGTCATACATTAAATGATGGTGTATAGTACACTTGGAAATTAGGTTCCTGGGTGGCTACATAGCAACATATGTGCAAATCTCAAGGGCTATATGGGCTATGTCCCAAAGTGAAAGCATGGATGCTCATCTGAGATAATCTGTTCTTTCTTACTATATGGGATTTAATATGCTAGGATTTTGCATATGGAGCTACTTGCATGTGGTGATGCAAAAGTCCATGAAAATAATAATTTCTTTACCAAATGGGGTGATTCTAAAAGTCTATCATGCTCTTTTCCTCTCCAAATTCTTTGGTTTTTCGTTGTTTTCTCCTTTCCTTGCCTTATTAATGGTTTAAGGTCCTACCATGTGCAATATTTCCCCTAGTTGAGTGTGGTGCATGAAATCAATGAGAATTGTGTATCCTATTACTCATAGTAATATTTGATCCCAAGTGAAAAAGAATCATATTTTGAGTGTAAATGCATCAAACCCTTCGATTTATGTTCTTGATAGTGTTTATCAGGGTTCTACCTTGTGCACTTGTGTATCTACATCATCAAAATGACCTTCAAAATCTTGGATGGGATGTATAAGTCAATTGTTAGAATTTTAAAGGTCATTATTCAAGGAGAGATCATCTAAGTCGATCTCTCTCAAGTTCAAAATTGTGGCTTTTGTGAGTTTAAGCATATCAAGGTGTATGAGTATGCCTTCTTTTCAAGGATTGAGGTTGTTTGGACCCCTATTGCCTTGAGAGATTGATTTTACTCTCTTTAACTCAAATTCACTTGTGTTCAAAAATATCACCTTGAGTGCCTAGTCATAAGAGTTTGTAAACTTGCAAAGTTAGCGAGGACATATGTGACCCAAAATACACCACTTTGTGTAAAAGTGATTTTCCTTCAATCTACTAGAGATCACCCCAGTTCTCTTCTAGATTTTTCAATATCAAGCCTTTGGCTCCAACATGCATGTGGAAATCATGCTTTTGGTCATGTACACCTCCCTTTCACCCTTGTAAGCATGTTGTGGCAATTTATGCTTAGGTTTAGGGCACTTTCACCTCCCTTTCACCCTTGTAAGCACGTTGTGGCAATTTATGCTTGGGTTCAGGGCACTAGGTCATCAATTAGGATGGCACTACTCAATTTCTCCATAAAGTTCACTCGATGTTAAAAGGTGGTCCAAAATCTTGTTTCTTTATGCATTCAATGATCCAATTTTGTGTTAGTTTATACACATATATAAGGCATTGCTCCATAGAGCACGTGATGGTGTAATGGTGCTACTTTGTTGAAAATAAATTCTGTACTATATTACTCGAGTTTGAAAAGTATGTCTTGGCCTCTACAAGCACATGGAATGCATGTCTTTTATGTTTTTGAGGCTCATTTATGCCTTTTTAGGCATTTTTATGGTAATAGGATCTTGTTTGGTGGGTTTCTTGGGACTTTGGCTAGCAAGTAGATGAGTGTGTCTTGTCCTCTACAAGCACATGGAATTCATGTCTTTTATGTTTGCTAGCCTCATTTATGCCCTTTTAGGTTTTCTTATGGTAATAGGATATTGTTTGGTGGGTTTCTTGAGACTTAGGCTAGCAACAAGTAGATGAGTGCATATTGAGTTCACTCAAGTTGATTAGTTGTAATGATCGTATTCCATTTGTATTGTTGTCTTATGTGACTACATTTGGATTATTTTCACTTGTTACCACTTCGGAGGTGTACTTGTACTCTTTCCTTTCTAGTTCAAAAAGTCAAAATCCTTTCCCATCTAACCATCAAATAAATTTACTTTATGCTCTTAACCTCATTTCACAAACTTATAGTTTGTTGCTCTAGTACTTACCATTGGCAATCTATGAATTCATATATAAGAAATGCCAAAAAGGATCTCATTTGGCCTTCAAAAGGAACAAAATCCTAGAAAAATACCAAAGTGGGTTCCAACATCAATAAAGGTGGAGCTTTACCCACCTTAATTAAACTCAAGTTCTATTGTCCTATTTGGGAACCTAGAGCATCTAGTATACATGCATGCAAGAAACTCTTGCCATTGGAAGTTCACAAGAGCATAAGTGAGGCACTAAAAACCAAAGGGAAAGCATTTCACATGAATGTGTGAGTCAAATGAGAGAGTTAAGATATTTACTAAGATAAAAGCTATTCTTGAGTGAACTTGAGTAGATCAATGTGCATTCCTAGACATTGAGTGATATTTCTATTGAAATCCATGTAGTTTTCTTGTTTTTGCATGCTGATACATCATCCACTTTCACTTCAGAGACTAACATCCCCACCGACAATAATGCCAAATTAATGCCACTTATTCTCTTCTCTTCAATGTAATCTAAGGTTTCTATCATGTGCAAGTGTTATGTGAGCTCAAGGGAGTAGATATGTTCATTACATAGCATAGGGACTTGGGTCATATTCCTTTGAAAGAAGGTGTGGAAAGCAGTACTTGCGTTAGTTCGTGTGAACAAGAGTTGTTGATTGATGAAACTTGATGAATGGTTTCACCTAAATTAGGAAATTAAGGTTTAGAAAGGTTGTAGGGTTTAGAATAAGGATAGGGTTGAGAAACTAGAGAGCTACTCTCCTTCATTGGTGGTGGCTGACGGATTTAAAAGGGTTGAGAAGTCTAATCTAAAAATTAAGGGTTGAGAGAGTAGATAGAGAGTAGGAGATAAGGGTTTTAGAAGTAATATTTCCAATAAGAGGTATGAGTTAGAATAGTAGGAGAGAGGGGGAAAGGGAGGGGAAGAGGAAGTGGAAGATGATGGATTGCAAGAGATGGAGGGAGGAGTGCAAGGGTTGAGGGTAGGATGCAAGGGTTGTAGAATTCAAACATGTTGAGAGTGTTGAGGGAGCATGGACACTAAGAATGAGAGTGCACAAGAACACAAGCCTAAGTTAAGACACTACACTATCCAAAGAGTGTGGAATGCTTTGCATTATGGGCTATTTGTACATAGGCCTTAACATGCTCTCTCTAGGACTGTTTCATCTCTCTAAGATGCTGATTCCAAATATCTTCATCTTCTCCCAAAAGTCTTGAAACAAACAAAACTCAAATCAACGGTCAAAACAAGAAGATATTGAATCATGTCCACGTGGCACTATAGTGTGCAAGAGCGCTCTCTGGCTAGACGTTCCTTTTCTCTCTTAAAGAAAATATACTTGGTATTAAAATCCAAGGCCTTGATGCTTCATGGGTCCTCCATAGGTGGGAAGGAAAACGGATTCCAGTTAGATAGTTTGCTTGGTTTTTTCATAGAGCCCATAATAAGCAACGTTCTCTAGTAAACCTAGTCTATATCTCTCTGGATGATGATTTAATAAATATGTCCAGATCTTTTCTAGAGATGTTTTGTTCATGTCTATCCTATTATATCTAAATTATGATACTAGGCTCAAGTTGTTTCCCGGTTGTTATTATAATAATTTGACCTTTTCTGCTTCTTCACACATACATGTAACTTTGGTGATTGCAATACATTTGAGTTATGGAACATCTAGTTCTTTCAGGGCATTCATGGATGTCAAAATATAATGAGTAGCTAGCCAAAAAATACTTAAAATAAGGTTGTTAATATGATCATTGACTACATAATATAAAGCTTGACCTTACAACTATATCTTTTTCAATCTCTTTACAATTTACTATCAAGAACATAAATAATAGGAATATTGCACATGTGATTTGAGGTTTTTTTAGAATTGGTGTCCCACTACTTACATGTTTGATACTAGGAATAGATTTATTACAAGAGTAATATGTTGCGATCTTGAATGGATCTAACCATGGTAGCTAGCCAAAAATACTTAAAATAAGGTTTTCAATATGATCATTGACTAGAATTCATAAAGCTTGACCTTACGGCGGCTACGTCTTTTTCAATCGCTTTACCATTTAGTATCAAGGACATAAATAATATAGGAATATTGCACATGGGATTTGAGGTTTTTTGAGAATCGTTGTGCCACTGCTTACATGTTTGATACTAGTAGTAGATTTATTACAAGAGTAATATGTTCAATGTTGTGATCTTGAATGGATCTAACCATGGTTAGCGCTTCTAATTGAGAAGCATAAGTGCATGCACCCGCCCACAGTCAAAGTCATTAGAGATGATGTGAGAACCTTTTTATCCCTGAGAGAATTATAGATTGAGCACTTGAGTTTAGGGTTTAATACTTTAAAAGCAACGAGAGAGTCATGTGGGTCAAGTCTAGGGAGTGCATGATTGTAGAGGCAAGAAAACATATGCACGGCATACCCAATAGTCATTACATATAAGTTTTGATTGGTGTTCTTAAGATGCACTAAAGGCATGTGATACCTAAGGCTATGAAATGTTTGGAGGAAAATATTTGTCCTACTTTGATTCTTAACTTTACCGTATGAAACAATTGAAATTTTATCAACACAACTTATGGCACATAAATTGATTCCATAAACAATCTAGATAAGGGGTGCATATGTGTAAGCTTAAACATATGTGACATATAGATATTGATCTTCGTGAGCCTAAAAGTTTCCTAATTCTTAACGAATGTATTCATGAATTTTCTCATAAATATCTTTTTTTAAAAGATTATTTAAAAAAAATTTTAAATGTATTTTATTTTCCTTTTGACTATAAGATTTATAATTATGGAGTTTGGAGACACATCAATATAGGGCAAACATAGAAGCCCAAACTTTTTCATGCACTGGCTTTTTGATGCATTCCATTTAATGATTTTCCTTGAAATTTTACTATTCAAAACATAATATAAGATTGATTCTACAAAGCAAACATAAGGAACCAGCTTGGTAGATAAAAATTAAAAAATTAAGCTCTTTGCGAGACAAGAAATCCCATGTGCATTGTAAAATAAAGGTTATATAGTAAACACATAACTTGCTAACATAGGACTTCCAAATATCATGAAGGAGGGGATGAATTAAGATTTATTTCTAAAGGCACAACTCTATAGAAAGTAGAGCTACAATAGTGCATTTTCCATGGTACATAAGATCTTGAAGTAGGATTAAACGAGTTGTTAGGGGGGCACTTAAGAACAATCAATGTAGCACTATAAACCTCCTCGTAAACTTAACGAGATATTATAGGAGGCAAACCTAAAGGTGAAAGGCACAATTCCAAAGCAAACATTTTGCACATACTAGATGTGTATTACATAAGTAGCAACAAATCCTTTCTAGGGTAATCCCTTTGGCTATCTAGATATAGAATGATTAGTGATCTCTTGAACAAAGGACTTTCTAGGGTAATCCTTAGACCCTCTATCTCCATAGATATGTAGATATAAAATGATTAGTGATCTCTTGAAAAAAGAACTTTAAGGGAATGGGAATCAATAGCAGAAATGAAAGGGGGACGGGGGTCTTTTGAGTGCATTTTTGGCGAGTTTCAAATGGCATGATGAAAACCATGTAAAGCCTTACCAAAACTTTTAATACTTGGGGTTCACGAGATCAATGATCTTGCCTTTAACGTTGTCAACATTTCCAATACACTATACCAAACCTAAAATAGCATGAAGCATCACTATGTCGAGGTATTAATGAGGCGATATGAGGATGATATTGGCATATAAACCAAAGTCTATATATAGATATGTTTTCAGTGGAAGATAAAATAGGGTCGATACCACATAAAGTGCAACCCAATAGACAAAAAGAAATTAAGTAAACTGTAAAAACCAAGTTTATGGAAAATGTATGCGGTAATGTTACATCATCATCTTCGTGCTTATATGTTTGATGATGGTGATAGTACTATGTGGTGGTGTGTGGCAACATGCGAGCAATTATTGTTATATATCGTGCATGTACCACAGGGATTCAACTTGAAGCCATCGTCTAGATATGCGTGAATTTTCGGGCATTGTGTCTGGGTCCAATGAGTAATGTGGACTCTTACTTGAGAGGGACTGTGCTTAGTTGACAGCTGTAACAATAGTGTATCTTTAAGTCTCCTTCAATGAGGGTGATGGGGCTGAGGGGGCATCACATACCGTTCAGGTGGAAATGTTGCCCAATTAGACTACACATATATTACATTGGCATAAAGAATATCATAAGGGGAATATTCCCACAAGATATCCAACATGTAAGGGCTTAGTGCTTTAATTCAAGATTTTAATTCAGAAAAACCTGTAAAGATGCATTCAACCGATTAGGTTTACGGGTGTTGAATAAGTGATGGCATGAGGGATTGGGAACAACAATGTTGTGCTGAAATCTCTTTAAAAGTGTTATTGAATGGATAATGTCATGAAAGGGGGAAGTCCTTGTAAAGAGAAACTTTGAACATTATTGTTTGACAAGAAAAGCACTTCAACATAAAAGTGAAAAGTACGAGGATACAGGAAAGAACAAGCAATAGCACAAGAAAACCGAAAGGCCATAGAACAACAGTTGTAAACAAGTCGATAGGTGAGCAGGAGAGAGAGCTTCGATCTCCATCAACATGTGTCCGGAGTTCAACGACGATAGTGACAGCAGGAGTCGTCAGGTGACCGTTGTATGCGTACTTATGACGGCTGGGACATGGGGGATGGAGTCCTTTGACTGAAATCAGTTAAAAATTCGACTATGTGGCGACTCGACGCTGTGAGAAGCTTCTAGGGAAGGAGAGTCCAACATGATTGTCACAAAGATGAATTTGATGGAGGAACTATGTAATAGTCGCTCGAAAGCGGAAGGGGCGAGAAAATTAAAGCAAAGGAAAATTGAAATGTACGAGATGCTAAGAATATGCATATGAAATATTCTCTAAATTCGAATATACTCAAACTAGATCCGGTGTGTGTGTGTGTGTGTGTGTCTCTCTCTCTCTCTAGCTGGCTGTGTTTTCTCTCTCTTCGGGAAACGCTATCAATCGGTGGGATGCATGCAAAATAGCAGCGAATTTTCTTCAATCGTATCTCCAAGTTCTCTTTCCCTCTTTGCCGCTTTTGGGTCGTCGTCTTCTTTCCTTCAGGGGACCTCTCTTCCTCCAACGTCCTCGTCCTCATCGCTCCTTCCTCTCCTTCCAAAGTTCGCTCATGTTTTCCCTTGTCGATCTCCCATTTGATTGGGCTTTTCTGTCTCCAATCCGTGTCCATTTCTGGCAGCTTTTAAGTCCTTTTGGTCATGTATTCTGCGACTCTGCATTTTGTGCTGGCCATTGACCTCTCCTCAAATCCAGCATGCATTTTGCCAAATTGATCCAAGCTCTTATTGATCAAGCTCTGCCTGATTGGAAGGACAAATATCTTCCTTATAAGCGTCTGAAGAAATGCCTCAACTCGCTTATTAGCGAGTTTCCTACCGCTCGAGACGAGAGATTTCTACATGCGGCCGAGGATGGAGTTCCTGCTGAAACCAGGCAAGAGACTTTCTTGTTAGGCCAGGGAGAGCTTTTGCAAGACGGAATTGGTGCTGAAGGATCAAGCAAGTATGCCACAGCAGATGATCAGTGCACGAAGAGAGGGGGACGACCTGAAGAAAGAAATTCTAAACGACGACGACTTCTTGATACTGAATCTAGACAGATACTAGAGGTCGAGTTCACACGCCTGTTAGAGGAAGAGCTCAACAAGCTCAATGATTTTGTGGTGAAGAAGGAGCAAGATTTCGTAATCAAGTTGCAGGTACGTAGTACGTAGAGATGGTTGGGGCTCTCATAGCTTTCTCAGATTGCAAGCAACGATGCACGGCTTACATGTCCCTTGCAAACTGCAACAGTGTTAAAGCCAAAATGTGAAGAAATATCTATCTTAGGCGTTAGCACCCTTGACGTTGATCTGTGTGCTGTGCGCGGTCGATGGTGATGTTCATCAACGCTTTGTTCTACCCTTCGGTATGTTTTGCGTGTGTAACACTGGGAGTTCATCGCAATTGAAAAGTCAACGCTGCCTGTTTTAATGGTTATTTTCCTGCTTTCTTCTCTACCTTATTTGCGCGTGGGAGGCACTTGAAAGTTTGATGCCTGTTTTCAGAATCTTAAAGAAAAGGTCGAGAGATTGACGGATCTTATCAAGGCGAATTATGATAAGAACCGTTTGGATATCATAAATTTGCAAAAGGATATTGTGGCTTTTCATGGTGAAATGGTGCTGCTGAAAAATTATAGCTCTTTGAACTACACAGGTAGAACGCTAGAATTTGGACCTTTAATGACCTGCAACCTTCAGCTTTGTTTCGTTCGAAACTCAGGGTAGCCCCTTCTATCGATTTTTGTTGTATGAGTCTGTTCTTCCTGTTTGTAAAAATTTACTGTCCCTACACCTTTCACCCTCTCACCGTAGGCTAATGCAAAGGCTTTTCTTTTATTTCAGGTCTGGTCAAAATTGTGAAGAAACATGATAGATTAACGGGTGCATGGCTGCGCTTGTCTTTCATTCCGGTTGTGCTGCGCCAGCCATTTTATAGTACAGAGTCACTGTCCAGACTTGTCAAGGAATGCGAAAATAATCTGCTGTCAGTTTTCCCCAGCTGTTCAGGGGAGACAGTCGATGGTTGTTCTGAAGAGGACACGAAGGAAATTGCATTTCGTGATGACCCGCTCTTTAAGGACGAGAGAATAAATGGACTTCGGAGGAATACCATAGCTGCACTGGAGACAATACAGAATATGCGCAAGGGTAGTTCAACGTACAATGTTTTCTCTCTTCCACCTTGTGAAGACAATGATGATGCCAGTTCAGTTGTAGATGAGGAAACATCATAGTTCTGGATGGCCGATTGAACGAGGAAAGGTTTGAGAATTAATGATGAAGTCAAAAGTCTGTAATCCAGTTTCTAGGTTGTTGTAAGAGTAGTGCCTAAGTTTTAGCACACGTCACTGGGAAGTAACAGACTATCACGAATGAAGAATTCATTGTTGAGGTAAGCTTGATACCCAGTGATTCTTGGGGCTTTCCTAAGCTTGATGCCCGTTTGTCTAATGATAAAGTATATAGACCGTAGTGTGAAATCATAGGCACTCCATATATAGAATTTGTTTCCAATGAAATGACAGATTTCTTTTTTTCACTTTCCATTTCAACCGTCCATGTGCATCATGAAGACTCGCACTATTCTCGGATCATTGAGTAGGAGTACTACTATCATAAGATGTTACCGGTTTACATGAAGTAAACGATGCTTATGCTGTCAAATTGTTGCAGATGTTCTACACTCTTAGAAGTAGATTCTCTTATTGTTGATATTTCACCAAGTGAGATTTGTGGAGTACATATTTTTTGGCTATGAATCACAACCACATGCATGAAGCATATCCATTACTAGTTTGCTTTGTTGTGGCATATTCTAGATCTGTGCCCATTACTTCACCCAAGAAACCATGGTTTTTCTTGAAGACAAAAACATGATCTTCCTTCAAAGAATGTAAGGGTCCTAGAAAGACATCTTAATATTGAGTGATGATAGCTGATGGTAAAACAATTTCACTTTTGTAGCTTCTACTTTGTCTTGGTTTAAATTCTTTATGGATATGTACCCTTTGGCATCTTAAAGTAGTCATATTCTCTTGACAACAGGCATTGTTTTTGGCCTTTTGTACTCTTTTGGGGCCTTCATGTGGTTATTTTCTCTTTGAACAGTTGAATAAATTCAAAAGGCCTGCCCTAGAAGCTAAGAGGAGAAGAAGAAGAAGCAGAGAGAGAAAGGGGGAGAAAAAAATGGGGAGAGAGAAAGGGGGAGAAAAAGATGGGGACAAAAACAGCAAAAATCCACATCATTTTCCCTTTCCTAAACAGAAACACCTTTACTAAAGCCTTCTGTCCTCAAGGCAGGACCAAAAATGGTAAAACTTTCACTTTTGTAGCTTCTACTTTGTCTTGGTTTAAATTCTTTATGGATATGTACCCTTTGGCGCCTTAAAGTAGTCATATTCTCTTGAAAACAGGCATTGTTTTTGGCCTTTTGTACTCTTTTGGGGCCTTCATGTGGTCATATGCTCTTTGAAAAATGGTATCAAATATTGACCTTGTCAATATCAATACAAAATGTATCAAGATGAGTGGTTGAATGTAAGCATTCATTGAAAAGTCATGTGCATGATAATCATGATCTTGGGAATGTGAGTGAGCGCCTTTTGATAGAGCTAATTATAGTCCATACGGATTGAAATCCAAAGTCAAAGACTATATGATGTCTACTTACCTGCCACCATTCAAACCAACCATTTGTTAGAACAATAAAGTTGAGCTTGGGTAGACAGGTAATGCTTGTATTCCCTTGCTTGTTATTTCTTTACCAAAGAACTTGACCTAACCTTTCAGATCCTATAAGAAAGATGAATCAACTACATCGATTTAAGACTAATAAAAAAGAATTTTGTTCAAGGTTGAAAAAGGTTAGAGAAATACAATTCACATAAATTGCTTGACTAGGAATTTCTAAATTAGAGCAAAAAATCCACATATAATGTGTGATTACAAAAAGCGGGTTTATGTGCACACATTTAGAAGAAACGTTATTTAAAATAGACTAGGAGAAGAAGCACCATTTTATGAGAAGAATTTAAACCTTGTTAAAGGGAGTAGTTCATATCCTTTTTAGAAAAAATTTATTAAAAAGTAATTAAAAATGGTTAATCTTCACCCATCCTTGCAAAAGGGCAATTTAGACAAAGATTTTTGTTAAGGGAAAATAAATCAACTTGCTTAAGAATTTCTATATCTAACAGTGGCAATTAATTGATTAAAGCAACTAATTAACCAAAAAAAATAGGGGAGAACATCTAACCAGGGGAAATGAAAAGATTGGTTTAAATAAGGAAAAAATCAAGCCAAAGCTTGTTAATGACAAAAGGAGAAGGTGATTTAGCCATTAATTTAACGAAACAAATTTCTCTATTAAACTATGCATGTAAGATAAAGCAAATTATAAACTAGAAAAATCTAGGGTACTTTCAAAGCTTGAAAATTTTAGTTAATATTTAAGCAAAAAGAATTATGGTTAGAGAGAAATTAGAGTTTAGTATCTTAAAACAAATTGAAAATAGTAAATAAATAACAACTTAAGTGTGTGTGTTTTAAAGAAATCTTGTGCAAAAATAAATGAAAAAAATACTTGGACCAAAGGGCCATAAAAGAAATTAAAGAATTTTACCATAGAGGAAAAAGTGAGGGAAAAAGAAAAAGCATATATATATATATATATATATATGGGAAAGTAATAAAGGAAAAGAGAAATGTTAAACATTAAACATTAAACAATAAAATAAAGCAAGCTCCGGCAAGCTATGGCAGTAAGAAAAGGAGCCGGGATGGTGAAAGTAGAACTAGCAAAAGTAAGAAAAGGAGTCAGGAACCAAAAACAAGTGTTAGATGAGAGCGTGAAGGTTGAAGGTGGAGTCGCCATGCAATGTGTTTGGGGGGGGGGCGAGTGTAAGTTGGAATAAATAAATAGAAAGGGGAGGGGTATGGAAGGGGGGAAAAGATAATAAAATTTAAAGAAATTAAAAATTCTAAATGAAAGGGAAGGGGTAG
Organism: Dipteris shenzhenensis; assembly: GCF_047967505.1. Taxonomy (NCBI): domain Eukaryota; kingdom Viridiplantae; phylum Streptophyta; class Polypodiopsida; order Gleicheniales; family Dipteridaceae; genus Dipteris; species Dipteris shenzhenensis. The sequence continues at coordinate 42,945,740 of NC_141617.1, forward strand.
CGTTAATTAAATTCACATAATTATAAAGAGTCTAAGAAGCATAATTAAAAATTGTTTATAATTATGAATAGTCTAGGAAAAATTTAAAGGTTATTTATATTAATAAGGAGCTTTCACATGGGGGGGGATTATTTTGTACAAGTCATAAGTGGGGGGTGACGGAACGGGTGTGGGGATCAATAATACAAGGGTACATATTCTAACAAAGAAAGGGATTTTGTGTGTGTGGGTTATGTGTATGTGTGTGTGTACGTGCGTGTGTTTGTAAGGTATAGAAAATGTGTGTGTGTGTGTGTGTGAGAGAGAGAGAGAGACAGAGAGAGAGAGAGAGAGAGAGAGTGTGTGTGTGTGTGTGAGAGAGTGTGTGTGAGTGTGTGTGCGAGTGAGTGTGAGTGTGAGTGTGAGAGTCTGAGTGAGAGTGTGAGTGTGAGAGAGTGAGAGTATGAGAGTGAGTGACAATGTGATTGAGAGTGAGAGTGAGAGTGAGAGAGAGAGAGAGAGAGTGTGTGTGTGTGTGTGTGAGCCATAACTTCTTTAAATGCTTATTTTGATGCATATAACATTACTAAATGGTTTAAAAAACATGATAATTATCTAAATCATGTGTATGCCATTTGTTTGATATGCTACATGGGCCATAGCCCAATTTGAATTTTTCAATCAAAGATGTACGCCGTTAAAGTTTATGTTCACCTTACTAATAAGAACATGGATGACAATCATGATCTTGAGAATGTGAGTGAGTGCCTTTTAATAGAGCTGATTATAGTCCATACCGATTGAAATCCAAAGTCAAAGACTATATGATAGGTTTGTCCCTAATGTGTGTGTGTGTTTAGATTTAATAATCCCATCAATAAATGTATCATACAATTAATTCAATCATTTGGATAATTCTAAATAGAGATGGTTGGGAAAAATAATTTCGAAAACTAAATTGATGTAAACTTTGACAATATTGCACTCCAAAAAAGAAATTAGTAGGAATGGTAAAAGAATTTTCTTTATATTGAGTTTGCCATCTTTAAGCAAAGAATTAGTACAAAAGTGTTGAATCCGTCAGGTAGTTAGGCTCCGAGGGTAGGGTCTACTTACCTGCCACCATTCAAACCAACCATTTGTTAGAACAATAAAGTTGAGCTTGGGTAGACAGGTAATGCTTGTATTCCCTTGCTTGTTATTGCTTTACCAAAGAAATTGACCTATCCTTTCAGATCCTATAAGAAAGATAAATCAACTACATCGATTTAAGACAGAATTTTATTCAAGATTAAAAAAAGGTTAGAGAAATACAATGTATATAAATTTCTTGATTGGGAATTTCTAAATTCGAGGAAAAAATCCACATATGATGTGTGATTACAAAAAGGGGGTTAGTTTGTACACATTTAGAAGAAACGTCATTTAAAATAGACTAAGAGTTCTTGCACCATTTTATGAGAAAAATTTAAACCTTATTAAAGGGAGTAGTCCACACCCTTTTCTAGAAAAAAGTAATTAAAAATTAATGAAAAATGGGGGTTAATCTTCACCGATCCTTGCACAACAAGGGCAATTTAGGAAAAGATTTTTGTTAAGGGAAAAAAACCAACTTGCTTAAGAATTTCTATATGTGTTAGTGGTAATTAATTGATTAAAGCAACTAATTAACAAGAAAAACTAGGGGAGAACATCTAACCAGGGGAAATGAAAAGATTGGTTTAAACAAGGAAAAAATCAAGCCAAAGCTTGTTAATGACAAAGGGAGAAGGTGATTTAGCCATCAATTTAACGAAACAAATTTCTCTATTAAACTATGCATGTAAGATAAAGCAAATTATAAACTAGAAAAATATAGGGTACTTTTAAAGCTTGAAAATTCTAGTTAATATTTTAGTAAAAAGAATTATGGTTAGAGAGAAATTAGAGTTTAGTATTTTTAAACAAATTGAAAATAATAAGTAAAAAACAACTTAAGTGAGTGTGTGTTTTAAAGAAATTTTGTGCAAAAATAAATGAAAAAAAGAATTGGACCAAAGGGCCATAAAGGAAATTAAAGATAAAATAATTAAAGAATTTTACCATCGAGGAAAAAGTAAGGGAAAAAGAAAAAACATATATATATATATATAAATATGGGAAAGTAATAAAGGAAGAGAGAAATGTTAAACATCAAACATTAAACAATAAAATAAAGCAAGCTCCGTCAAGCTATGGGAGTAAGAAAAGGAGCCGGGATGGCGAAAGTAGAACTAGCAAAAGTAAGAAAAGGAGTCGGGAACCAAAAACAAGTGTTGGATGAGGGCATGAAGGTTGAAGGTGGAGTCGCGATGCAATGTGTTGGAATAGATAAATAGAAAGGGGAGGAGTATGGAAGGGGGGAAAAGATAATTAAATTTAAAGAAATAAAAAATTCTAAATAAAGGGGAGGGGTAGCGTTAATTAAATTCACATAATTATAAACAGTCTAAGAAACATAATTAAAACTTGTTTATAATTATAAACATAGTTATGAACGGCGGTCCAAGAAAATTTTAAAGGTTATTTGTATTAATAAGGAGCTTTCACGTGGGGGGGATTATTTTGTGTAAGTCATAAGTGGGGGGTGAGGGAAGGGGTGTGGGGACCAATAATACAAATGTACATATTCTAACAAAGAAAGGGATTTTGTGTGTGTGGGTATGTATATGTGTGTGTGTACGTGCATGCATTTGTTGTAAGGTATAGAAAATGTGTGTGTGTGTGTGTGTGTGTGTGTGTGTGTGAGAGAGAGAGAGAGAGAGAGAGAGAGAGAGAGAGAGAGAGAGAGAGAGAGAGAGAGAGAGTGTGAGAGTGTGTGTGAGTGTGTGTGAGAGTGAGTGCAAGTGAGTGTGAGTGTGATTGTGAGTTTGAGTGTGAGTGTGAGTGTGAGAGTGTGAGTGAGAGCGTGAGTGTGAGTGTGAGAGTGAGAGTGAGAGTGTGTGTGAGAGTGTGTGAGAGTGTGAGTGTGAGAGTGTGAGAGAGTGAGAGTGTGAGAGTGAGTGACAATGTGATTGAGAGTGAGAGTGAGAGTGAGTGAGAGTGAGAGTGAGAGTCTATGTGAGTGTGAGTGAGTGTGAGTGTGAGTGTGAGTGAGAGTGAGTGTGTGTGTGTGTGTGTGTGAGCCATAACTTCTTTAAATGCTTATTTTGATGCATATAACATTACTAAATGGTTTAAAAAACATGATAATTATCTATATCATGTGTATGCCATTTGTTTGATATGCTACATGGGCCATAGCCCAATTTGAATTTGTCAATTAAAGATGTAGGCCGTTAACGTTTATGTTCACCTTACTAAGAACGTGGACTATATATACACACACCAACATCTATACATAAATTCAATCAAGTTTTTGGACTTTTAAACAATAATGGCTTATTCTATGTAGAAACGCTTGTAGAAGTACTTATTAAATGCACATAGTCAATTCACAAGCTTTTGTCTTCTATGAGTTATACGCTTGGTAATCCTGCATATGAAAAATGGGATTAATCTTGTGTGCTAAATTGAAACCTTTAAGGTAACTTCTCTAGTCACTATCTCCTTCACCTGTGTGATGTCATGGAAGGATTGCTCACTGATTTCTACTCATTTCTTATGTCAAGTTGCAAGTTAAGCATTATAGAGTTAATGGTTGTGGGGTGGTTATGTGGACAAGTATTCTCCGTGCACTCTTTGCACATTTTTTGAATTCCCTTCTCTATAATGCAAAATTTTTAGTTTTATAAATCTAAATTTTTATTTTGTAAATTACCCAATTCAATTTAAGAGGGGATGTTGTTTTGGCATTTGAACTTGATTAGGTGCAATTGTTCAACAAAGACAATGTTGCAGACATCTTTACCAAACCACTTGGGAAAATTATTTCTTATTGACTAATAGGAAGGGAAATGGAGAAACTCTTGGTTTTGACTTAGAGGAAGGAAATTCCCAATTCCCATTGAGGGGGAGCGATAGGATAGTAGCCCTTAGCCCTTCTTCAACTTCATCATTACATCATTAGGAGGATTATAGACTTCACAGTGCTAATCTTAAATTAAGGAGTAGCCTTAATATCAAATATGTTTAGATGCAAGTGGTAATATGTAAAAGAGTCCTTATGGACTTATATGGGTATGAATAACACTTGGGTCCATGGAGGTCTTGTATAAATACCATTTTTAAAGTCATAATACAAGTTAGAGCTACGTAGGGCTCAGGGACAAACCCTAAACCTAATCTTATCAAGAGAAAATATATATGTTATTAGTTTCTTCCATTCTAATGTAGTGTACAATTAGCTATCTTGTGTCATGGGCACTCCTCTCTTTTGCTCGCTCCTGGTCTTTGAATTGCTCATGAATCTAAAGCCAAAGGATAAATTGACCTTTACATACTCCAAGCTAACTTCCTATTAACTTCTTTTCAGCTTGTAGCTAAGTGGCATGAAGGTGGTTCTCTAAACTTGCTCAATTCTAAGGATGTTGTGACTATTTAGATTGCAAGGCCTCAATAGAAGATGTTCATAGAACCACTAGAGATTATAACTTACTGATCACCTTCTGAAAAAGACTAAATGAAAAAATCAAGGCCTTCTCACTAGTTAGCAAGAGTTATATAGATTTTGCCTCTTGTTATGTATAGAAAATTGTGATCAAAGATGACATGGGACACTTTGATTTGAGTTTTGTACTGCTTTTACTTCTTTTTTTCCTTCATCTTTGCATTCACAAGCTTGGAATACTCAATTCCAAAGAAGAGGAGATGGAGCTCTCAGAATCTTTAACCATGCTTGAGGGCTCCCTCTCCACAAATAGCACACTACTTAGTATCCTTAGTCATATTTTGTAGAGCATTTATCACTTTGAAATCTTTAATTGAAGTGGTTTCTTGATTTGATTATTCTCGATGGTTCAATTGGGGATTCATTTCTTACTGAAAACTCTTCAATGAAATATATATGGCATCAGGGTTTCTCTTCCTAGATCTACTTATACTATTTTGTTGATTTTTCTTCTTGTTTAAATTTGTGTTTTTCCCATTGAAATCACTACGTGGGTTGATTAAGACTTCTTGAATGCATCTTGATGCTATAGATGTGAACCGCATTGTTTAGCATAGCCACATTTTGACATTTTGTTGTATTTGAGTAGTGTAATTCACATTAGAATTTTGCCTTGGAGCCAAGAAGATTGTGAAATTAGAAGTAGGAGTGTAGAAAGTAGGAAGAGAGCTTAAGGATCGCCACCCTCCCTTCAAAAGGTGCATCTATAAAAGTGAAGACGGTCAACTTGGATCTTCAGTTATTGTATTCAAAGTTTGAGGAATACAAGATTTCTTCTCTTCTTCCATGAATTGTGTTCTTGTTTCCTTCTTTTGCCTGTTATGAATCCCACATTCCCCCTTCCTCTTCCCTTTCTCACTATCTCCCCCTCCCTCTCATCTCTGCTCCCCTTTCCTCCTCCTCCTCATTGGGGATTCATGATTGTAACAACCGGAGAAGAGAGTTCAAGAGTGAAATAGCCTTTGCTTGTGTTGATATCCATGAGGGTGTGTTGGTTGTGAGCTCTTCAGTGGTTCTGATAAGATCCACACAACACATGAGTCACTGTCGAGGACTAAATATTTTTGGTGTCGCTATCGAGTAGTTTCAAGATACGCTTCCACTTGTCCCATTATCTATCCATTGCCCAATTCTTCGTAGCTTAAAGAACACCTGTTGGTTTTAGAGTATAGAGAGTGTGTAAGTTAAAAGAGGTGTTTTGGAGTGTTTTGGGTGATTTTGATTGTTTTTGAAGTGCTTTAATTGTCAACTCGTTGGGAAAGGTAGGTGATGTGATTGCTAAGGCAAAGTTCTTGTCAAACACACAAAAAAATATGTTGGTGGGAATTTTAAAGTTGCTTGAAGTGACAAGTCTGTCACATTCTAAAAACCCTCCCATAGTGCTTATAAATTTATGGGTCACAACGCGATAAGATGACATTTGTGGAGTTGTAGAAACAAAAAATAAGTGGTCTTGATTCTAGTTTGGAGATTTAGATTTCCCCAATCTGGCAACCAGTAAAGAGGTGAGTTTTGACATTTCCAAACATCACGAGATGGAACGCCTATGGTCTTTGAAACTTAATAAGTAAAATGAAACATTGGCATGGAAATGGAAATGTAGGAGAATGAAGGTTTGAGAATCGTAATGGAGAAGACTCTATATCTCAAAGAACGCGCTTGCAAGTTTGACTCTGAAGAGAGCAACTGCAATAAAAAAGCAATGAAAAAGGGACAATAAGTATTGAGGTTGAACCCAAAGGTCCACCAAGGGTGGAAGGTGTGGTCCTAATGGCGTCTCAAGAAGAATCGGAGGCAAAAAGTCCAAAAGAGGAAATCCAGAGATTGTTGCTATTCTTGGAATGGACAAGTTGGATTCAAGAAGAATCAATCATCGATTGCCATTTAACTTTTTTTGAACTACTGAGAGGAAGTATACAAAGATATATCACCAGATCTCCAAGCAACAATCGAAGATCCATAAAACACCGTTATGTAGGATTTTGAAGAGGAAACAGAGAATCCAATTGCAAACATCGCAAGAAAAGAAGAAAACCCGAACGAAGAATCTGAAAACAAAATTCGAGTGAAAGATCCAAAGAAGAAACACAAAATTTGGACAAAGAATTCGAATTCAAAGACATAGAAAACCCGAAAGAAATATTCGAGAAAGATAAAGGAAACCTGGATAGAGTGTGTGTGCAAGACAAAGATGACCCAACTTTTCATACTCTACCTAATAGTCTGAGGGACAGAAGTGCAGATCCTAAATCTCTATTGTTCGCATCTTCACCACCATCTAAACTACCATTTCCACCATCGTCGCAAGTACCTCTAATGGAACACCTGTATGTGGCAAGTTTGAAATGCGAATTCTCAAAATTCTCTGCAATAAAGATAAAGAAGACCTGGATAGCCATGTTGCTCAATTTGGCAAGCCAGTAGTTTTAACACCCTATTTGGAGATCCAGTGAAGCTATAGTAGTTTATGGAAAGACTTGTCAGAAAAGAAATGCGGTGGCTTACTTTGTATGGAGTGGCTCATTTTCATACATATGCTGAGATAAAGACAGCATTTTTGGAAGGTTTTAGAAGGAGAAAACTCCCAGTGTTATCCATAGGGAGTTGAGAGAGTTGAAGTAGAAAAAGCTGTCTGGTAAAGATTATGCCTATCAATTTTTTATTTTAAATGTAAGATTGGCCCAAGCAAAGAGCTCGACCACTAAGAAGATGGCAAAATATTTTTGCAAAGGGATAAAACAAAAAATCCACAGTGTGGTGGGAGGCATAGCTCTTCCTCTAGAAGCAAACAGATTCAATTCTAAATGAAGATGATTCTGACACCAATTCAAATGCCACCAAAAGTAAATCCAACGTCTAATTTTAGTGAATAAAACTCTAACAATGATTCAGACAATGATGACAAGAAAAAGAAAGAAAAGAAGAAGAAGAAGAAGAAGGCAACGAAGAAAGCCAAGAAAGAGAAATCTAAGTCCAAGAAGGCTTCGACATCGAGGGAGTTCGAGAACTTGGTTGAGCACAAGCTCTAGAGTTTGGGAATGAAAAAGATTTTTCTACAATTTTAGTTTAAATTGTGAAAAAAGAACCATCCAACATAGATATGTTGGTACAATCCAAATGTGCACATAAATCAGGGCCAAGCATCACTGTTGACTCCGACAACTCGAGTGAATTTGGTCACTATTGGTGCAAATGTAGCTGAGCCTACCCCATAGGAGCAACAATAAGGATAGTAAGGAAATTGGAGACAACCAAGAAATTGGAACCAACAAAAGAATTGGAACCAGCAAAGAAGTTGGAACAAAAAAAAAAGATGGGGTCCGAATGATAAGGAGTTTGGCTACTGCATGGGAATAGATGGAGACAGAAACAGACCAAACTACCCATTATGAGTCAAACTCAAGAGAGGTCTGATAATTACAAGTTTATGTAATAACCAGCAAAACCAACAGCCCCCTGCCGCCACAACCACCACCACAAACCAATGCAGTGATCATACGCCTGAGAACTAATGAAAGAACTCTTACTAGAACAACAATGAATTGTAGAACTTAGAGCTCAAGAGGGTAACCATGTCATATTGACCTCATGAAGGACGAATCCAAGGTCAAGCTAGGGGAAGAACATGAAGAGAAGTGATCAATCGCACTAGAAACGAGACAAGAGATGCTAATCAATTGCACACTAGACATGATACTCTAAAGTTTAGATGAAGGATTTGGTGTCTCTGATCACATTGAAGATTAGTAGGCATGAAAATAGGCCACATTTGGTCCAAACCATCAAAGCAAAGAAGATTAGAGAGGTGGTGGTGTATCACAGGACCACTCTGTTAGATAAAATTGCCAACATCCCGAATCCACACCACAAACTTGCCAAGGACCAATATTACAAACTGCACCGCATATTTGAAGTGGAAGCATCATAGATCTAGGAGCTATTGTGCAAGTGCAACGATCCACCCATCCATGGAGTGAGAACAGTAAGTGTCGGTTGCAAGTTGCACCGTTCCATTGTCTTGAAGTTCCACCAACTTATAGGGTCCATTCTATCCCAACTTAAAATTGTCTTTGATAGGCCCTAACTTAGCATTATAGAGTAATACTAGCATACCCTTCTTCAAATGCTTAGGCACAATATGTCAATCAGGCTAGGCTTTCCTTCCGCATCGTATCACCATCTGTGACCAAGAAGCTCGGAGATGTATCTCATCCAGGTGACTTAGTTGATCCAATCATCGCTTGATTGCATTGTCTCACCCAAATGATGCTTAATATCTACTTGAAGACTCAGAACCACAAATTCTAGGGGAATAACTGCTTCTAGGCCAAAAGCCATACAAAAAGGTATGAGGTTGGTAGTTACCTTGTAAGCCATTCTATAAGCCCACAAAGCAAGGTATAACTTGATGTCCCATTCATCTTTGGCAGATTGTATTGTCTTTATAAGGATAAGCTTCAATGTTTTGTTAGTCAACTTCACCATTACCATGAGCATAATATGAAGTGGAAAATGTGTGCATGATTTTGAATTCCTTTAAGTATCTACATCACATCATTCATAAAATGTGTACCGTGATCACTGACAAGTTGGAGGGGACATCCATACCGACATATAACATTTGCATAGACAAATTCAGTTGTGCTTTGAGCCGAATTATCTCGAAGTGCCTTATCTTCTTCCACTTCATAGCAATCGTACGTAGTCATTCAGAGGTCATCCTATTTTTCAACAGGTACATGATTGCATCAAATAAAGAATTTCTTGGTGTGTAACCATAATGCATGACACGGCTTAAGTTTTGTTTGTGCAAGATCTTATAATTGATTTGTTTGGGTTCATTGTTGTTGTTTTGAATGCCACGATTGCCTTTGTTTTTCTTAAAAGAGAAAAAATATGTCAACAGAGCTACCTTTATAGTTTTAAATGAATCACTTTGATGTCCTTCTAGAAGCCATGCATAGCTTAGTAAAAATAACAAAAACAATGAAGGTTTTATAAATGATATCTCCTGGATCAGTAGTTTTATGCAAAGTGTTGATGGGAATTTTCCTTTTTTTTTGCTTTATTTGACCTTTTCTTTTCTTTTACAGTCTCAGTAAACAACAATCTTTTCATCGGCAGGCATAAAGCCCGTTAGGCAGGTATAAAGACCGTTTGGTAGGCATAAAGCTCGTTTGTTATAGGCATAAAATCCGTTAGGCTGGCATAAAGCCTGTTTGGCTGGCATAAGCCCTTTTAGCAGGCAAACATTAGTTTTCAAGCAAGCTAGATTTTCTGGCAAACGGCTTCTTGGATTGCAAATATTTTTCTTTTTTCTAGGAAACGGCTTCAGTAGCATACTCGTCCTTAGCTTCTGAATTTTGCAAGGCGAATTCATCTTCAAGATCTGTTATTGGTACATAGGAAACTAGTACATTCAAAATGGTCATCACTTAGGAGTATTCAAAAGTGTACTTAACCGTACATATATAGTGATGACTGTTAAATCCCATGCGTTATCTTAGGAAACCCTTTTGAAAATATCTTAAAGCAAATGGTAGCAAAACACTTTCTATAACAGAATATTTAATGAAAGAGAACAAGCACATTCATTGCCCTATTTTTTGTGAATCCCATGTGCAATTTGAGCAAACCCTTATAGGGATACCCCAAAGCAGATGGGATACACAAAAGTAGACCAACAAAAGCATTCCACAATTCTTTTTTTTTAATAAAAGAAAAATTCTGGAAAAAGAACAAAGTCATTCACTGACCAGCGTTTGCGAATTCCATGTGCTCGTCGTGTTATTGAACGAGGAGTAAGTGGATGATGTGCTTGTTTTGTTGATGCCTAATCTCCTCAAGCAACCCATGTACTCGCCACTACTAATGGATTGATACACCCATCCTTCCTTGCCTCCCACTAGCTGGCCTGGCGATATTGAGGATCATCTCCTCTTGCGTGAACATGATGTAGCCATTAACAACCTCTACTTGTTAACGGCTGCTTTGGGTTTTTCTTGAGCCATTTTGTGTGCTATCTTGGCTTTTAACCGTTGCCACTGTCCATTTCTTTTCTTCAAAGGCATGAGCCTTTGTAAACAATGGTTCAAGTTACAAGATACAACAAGCGATGGTAAATAAATTCTGCAGGGAGTGCAGCTAAGTTGTGAAACACCCCCCCCCCCCCCATCCATGTCTTCTAGAGACCACAAAAGACAATCTAAATGCATAGTCCCATATAAGAAGGGAAGATCGAGGCAAAGAGAAAATACAAGAGCATGAAAGAAATAATAAGGTTTGATCAAGCCTACAAAAGGAGAAGGTGAACTTCATGCGAATACAGGTAGTTAATTGCAATGAGTATATACTTGTTTTAAGTTGCAATGTAGCATAATCAGTTGCAACAAGTATATACTTGTTTTGAGTGAACTTTGCAGGCCCAATGAAATCCAAACCCCAATGTTGAAAGGCTTCCTAGGGCCTGGTGGTTTGCAAAGGCATATACTGTTTAGCCAAGAACCATCTAGTGCGTTGGCACACATGGTACTACATACACCTGGTTTGAGCATCTTTGAACAAAGTCTCCCATCACAAACTTTCTTGTAAGACTTTTCGATTAGTTAACTTGCCTTGAAAGTGCCCTCCTAACAATGGGACCGAGTGAACCTCCTGCACCACTGCACATTCATGAGGTAGCACCCATCAGTGAAGAATTCCATTGGCACATTGTTGGTATCGCTGTCCACCACCAATCAAAGTATATTTCCAAGACTTAAGAGCTAATTGCCTGTGCTTGTCTCGAGGCGTGGTTTCAGGGAGTGTGCCTTGAGACTAATAATTGACCAACTTAGCATACTCATTTTCACAATAATTAATTGCAAACAAATCAGCATCTGGTAGTTCCATGTCAACTCCTTGAGTCCTCTCGGGTACTGGTAACCTAGATAAACAATTAGCACCCACATGGGTCTTACTTGGCTTATGAATAATCTTGAAGTTGGACTCCAACAATAGCATCCAATGAACAAGCCATCCTTGAATGACAATTTTGTTGATGAGATAAAGTAGGGCTTGATGATCCACATAGAACACAAAGGATTCTCAAGTAAATAATGCCTTAAATTCTACACATTGAAAACCATTCCTAGAGCTTCTCGCTTGGTGGTGCTATAGTTTGATTTTGTAGGTGTAAGTAATTTGCTAGCATAATATACTAGATAGTCCAGCCTACCATCTGGCTCCACTAAAATAATACCCAATACATAACTACAAGCATCCACATGCACATGGAAAATGACATCCCATCTAGGCTGTCTGAGAATTGGAGTGGCCATCGCTCGGTTTTCCAATCATTGAAAACTATGGTTGACTCAGCATTCCACTCAAACCTAGCATCTTTTTTTGTCAATTCATTCAAGGGCACTGTAATCATAGCAAAATCATTGAGACAAACATTAGATAGAAACTTATAAACCCCACAAACGAACATAATTGAGCTAAATTTTGGGTTCAGGCATCTGGTGGATGGCTTTGATTTTGGTTCTTGATTCCATCCTTAGAAATAACATGACCGCCGCAACTTGGACATAGAACACACTCTTATCAAGGTTCAAAGAGATACCCGCTTTTCTATATCTTTGAAAAACCTTCTCAAGATATCCTAGGTGATCAATATCTAAGGAATACATACAAAAATCATCCAAGTAAATTGCAATGAATTTAGTGAGGTAATCTTTGAAGGTTTCAACCATAAACTTCTTAAAAGTAGACATCGAGATATTTCTCAATCCAAACGGTCTTTGATTGAGCTTCAAGAGCCACAATAATATAATTATATCCACTATAACCATCCATAAATGAGTACATCTCATGGGCTGTAACCTGATCTAAAATTCCATTAGTAAAAAGGTATGGGAAATGGATCTGAATCTCTTGTCTGAGCACTTAATTTCTGATAATTCACACAGACTCGAAGTTTGCTATATTTCTTAAGCACAACTGCAATAGGAAAAAGTCAATCACTTCGGTCTATGGCATATATAAATCCAACTTGTAAGAGTTGATCCATACTTGCTTGCATGGTTGGAATTCATGCTATACCTTTGCTACCGGATTGGCTTAGCATCTAGGACTAAAGCTATTTTGTGTCGACACAGTTCTTCCCCACATGTTACAACTTTTCTACCTAAGAACCACCTTCCATCTTAGCACATGCTCGATGTGCTCGCCATTGCTACTCACTATGGGTTGATACCCTGAAATCATCGACACCCCTTGCTACAAAACGGTGATCAACTGCTGCTCTTGCTATCCGCGCTTGATGCTCGATGACCATGTACTAGTTGGTGGACTGACCCAGTGTCAACAACTATGTTGAAGAATATCAAGATGAATCTCATTTTTTGGAGTTTAGCTAAACTGAGGCTAAACTTGACCTTGCATCCATCATGGTGGTTGTCAACTAGGTATTGCTGGCCATGACTTGGCTCATATGCTCTTGTTGGCGCCATTCTAGGGATTACATACCTCAGCTCAAAATTTCAATAAGAAATTTTCTTTGGAGTAGTGTTGATCGTTTGGCAGACACCGGAGCTAGGGTGGCTTGGGAAACCCTGATCCTTCCCATACAAGAAGGCGGCCTTAATATCATAGACCTAGACTTATAGAGCAAAGCTCTACTATATGCAAGATAGTGGTCAAAGGTCTTATGAAAAGCTTGGAAGGATTTTTTCATTCGATGCATATGTCTTGTTCTCCTTCCAAAGTTGGAGATTGATTGGATAATACCAAGTGGATCTTTACCTTAGTCCATCTCAAGTCCCTCTCTTTGCCTCTTACGGCTACCATCTTGAAAGCATGGGCCATCTTCAAGAGAACTTTCTAGAGAGTTCCCCCGACTAAAAAAGAACCCTTGTAACAGAGCCCTTGGGCTAGTGACATGGGACGATAAGGTGAACAAAACTGAGTAAAATATTGGATAGTGGAGGGCAATAGAATATTGGGAATGGCCTGACTTTTCTATTTCTTTATTCAAAGGCCCGAAGTTTGATGTAGGCCTCCCACTTGTTGCCTCCACTCTCTGACCATGTTTTTGAACAGTAACCAAACTAAAAAAACCTAGTCGTGAAACCAAACTTGCACCATTTGTCCTAAAACCAAATCCTCCCATCCAACTACCCCACTCCTCTTATTCTCTCTCATTTCTCTTCCCTCTCCCTCATTTCTAAGCTCCATTTTGAATTTTTCTTGGTCTAATCCTATTTTCAAATCTCTTCCTTTCTTTTGAGTGGGAAGCTCGTTTCTCTGTTCTCTCTATCATGGTATGGAATCTCACACCAAAATCTCATTAGTTCCCTTCTCTACTTGCATTTCCCTCCCATTTTACTTTCATTCTTTCAAAACTTTCAACATTTTTAAATAAGATTTGCCCTACCCTCTTCTTGCCATATTTCGGGCGCTTTTCTTTCAAATCTCGCCACTTCTTCTCTCAACTAAGATTTTGTTGCGATCTTAAATCATTTTTGTGTAGAAACTCAAAGCAATCAAGTTCTAGATGAACCATGAATGACGCAAGGTGTTTTGAGCCTAGAAGGGGCTACTTGATGAGATTCTTTGAGAATTTTATTCAAGGTTGAAAAAAGGTTAGAGAAATACAATGCACATAAATTGCTTGACTGGGAATTTCTAAATTAGAGCAAAAAATCCACATATAATGTGTGATTACAAAAAGGGGGTTTATGTGCACACATTTAGAAGAAACGTCATTTAAAATAGACTAGGAGAAGAAGCATCATTTTATGAGAAGAATTTAAACCTTGTTAAAGGGAGTAGTCCACACCCTTTTTAGAAAAAATTAATTAAAAATGGAGGTTAATCTTCACCCATCCTTGCACAAGGGCAATTTAGACAAAGATTTTTGTTAAGGGAAAATAAACCAACTTGCTTAAGAATTTCTATATGTAATAGTGGCAACTAATTGATTAAAGCAACTAATTAACTCTAAAAAATAGGGGAGAACATCCAACCAGGGGAAATGAAAAGATTTGTTTAAACAAGGAAATAATCAAACCAAAGCTTGTTAATGACAAAGGGAGAAGGTGATTTAGACATCAATTTAACGAAACAAATTTCTCTATTAAACTATGCATGTAAGATAAAGCAAATTATAAGCTAGAAAAATCTAGGGTACTTTTAAAGCTTGAAAATTTTAGTTAATATTTTAGAAAAGAGAATTATGCTTAGAGAGAAATTAGAGTTTAGTGTTTTTAAACAAATTGAAAATAGTAAATAAATAACAACTTAAGTGAGTGTGTGTTTTAAAGAAATCTTGTGCAAAAATAAATGAAAAAAAATACTTGGATCAAAGGGCCATAAAAGAAATTAAAGAGAATATAATTAAAGAATTTTACCATCAAGGAAAAAGTAAGGGAAAAAGAAAAAACATATATATATATATATATATATATGGGAAAGTAATAAAGGAAAAGAGAAATGTTAAACATTAAACATTAAACAATAAAATAAAGCAAGCTCAAGCAAGCTATGGGAGTAAGAAAAGGAGCCGGGATGGCAAAAGTAGAACTAGCGAAAGTAAGAAAAGGAGTGGGAAACCAAAAACAAGTGTTAGATGAGAGCGTGAAGGTTAAAGGTGGAGTCGCCATGCAATGTGTTGGGGGGGGGGGGGGAGTGTAAGTTGGAATAAATAAATAGAAAGGGGGCGGGTATGGAAGGGGGGAAAAGATAATTAAATTTAAAGAAATTAAAAATTCTAAATGAAAGGGGAGGGGTAGCATTAATTAAATTCACATAATTATAAACAGTCTAAGAAACATAATTAAAAATTGTTTATAATTACAAACATAATTATGAACGGTCTAAGAAGATTTTAAAGGTTATTTATATTAATAAGGAGCTTTCACGTGGGGGGGATTATTTTGTGCAAGTCAAAAGTCGGGGGTGAGGGAAGGGGTGTGGGGATCAATAATACAAGGGTAGATATTCTAACAAAGAAAGGGATTTTGTGTGTGTGGGTATGTGTATGTGTGTGTGTATGTGCGTGTGTTTGTAAGGTATAGAAAATGTGTGTGTGTGTGTGTGTGTGTGTGTGTGTGTGTGTCTATGTGTGTGAGAGAGAGAGAGAGAGATAGAGAGAGAGTGTGTGTGAGAGAGAGGTTGTGTGAGTGTGTGCGCGAGTGACTGTGAGTTTGAGTTTGAGAGTCTGAGTGAGAGTGTGAGTGTGAGAGTGAGTGACAATGTGATTGAAAGTGAGAGTGAGGTGTGTGGGAGTGTGAGTGTGAGAGAGTGTGTGTGTGTGTGTGTGTGAGTGTGTGTGTGTGTGTGTGTGTTTGTGTGCAAACCATAACTTCTTTAAATGCTTATTTTGATGGCATATAACATTACTAAATGGTTTAAAAAACATGATAATTATCTAAATCATGTGTATGCCATTTGCTTGATATGCTACATGGGCCATAGCCCAATTTGAATTTTTCAATCAAAGATGTAGGCTGTTAAAGTTTATGTTCACCTTACTAATAAGAACATGGATGACAGTCATGATCTTGGGAATGTGAGTGACAATCATGATCTTGGGAATGTGAGTGAGTGCCTTTTCATAGAGCTAATTATAGTCCATACCGATTGAAATCCAAAGCCAAAGACTATATGATAGGTTTGTCCCTAATGTGTGTGTGTGTGTGTTTAGATTTAATAATCCCAACAATAAATGTATCATACAATCAATTCAATCATTTGGATAATTCTAAATAGAGATGGTTGGGAAAAATAATTTTGAAAACTAAATTGATGTAAACTTTGACAATATTGCACTCCAAAAAAGAAATTAGTAGGAATGGTAAAAGAATTTTCTTTATATTGAGTT